>NC_141879.1:17136212-17287727 GCF_056163025.1 Triticum urartu
AGCAAGATAAGATGCATAAAAGGATAAACATCACATGCAATCAATATAAGTGATATGATATGGCCATCATCATCTTGTGCTTGTGATCTCCATCTCCGAAGCACCGTCGTGATCACCATCATCTCCGGCGTGACACCTTGATCTCCATCGTAGCATCGTTGTCGTCTCGCCAAGCTTAGGCTTCTACGACTATCACTACCGCTTAGTAATAAGGTAAAGCATTACATCGCGATTGCATTGCATACAATAAAGCGACAACCATATGGCTCCTGCCAGTTGCCGATAACTCGGTTACAAAACATGATCATCTCATACAATAAAATTCAGCATCATGTCTTGACCATATCACATCACAACATGCCCTGCAAAAACAAGTTAGACGTCCTCTACTTTGTTGTTGCAAGTTTTACGTGGCTGCTACGGGCTTAAGCAAGAACCAATCTCACCTACGCATCAAAACCACAATGATAGTTTGTCAAATAGACTCCGTTTTAACCTTCGCAAGGACCGGGCATAGCCACACTTGGTTCAACTAAAGTTGGAGAGACAGTCGCCCGCAGGCCACCTATGTGCAAAGCACGTCGGGGGAACCGGTCTCGCGTAAGCGTACGCGTAATGTTGGTCCGGGTCGTCTCGTCCAACAATGCCGCCGAACCAAAGTATGACATGCTGGTAGGCAGTATGACTTATATCGCCCACAACTCACTTGTGTTCTACTCGTGCATATAACATCAACATAAATAACCTAGGCTCGGATGCCACTGTTGGGTTTCGTAGTAATTTCAAAAAATTTCCTACGCACACGCAAGATCATGTGATGCATAGCAACGAGAGGGGAGAGTGTTGTCTACGTACCCACGCAGACCGACTGCGGAAGCGTTGACACAACATAGAGGAAGTAGTCGTACGTCTTCACGATCCAACCGAAACTACGGCACCTCCGAGTTCACGCACACGTTCAGCTCGATGATGATCCCCGGACTCCGATCCAGCAAAGTGTAGGGGAAGAGTTCCGTCAGCACGACGGCGTGGTGACGATCTTGATGCACTACAGCAGCAGGGCTTCGCCTAAACTCCGCTACAGTATTATCGAGGAATATGGTGGCTGGGGGCACCGCAAACGGCTAAGGAATAGATCACGTGGATCAACTTGTGTGTTCTAGGGTGCCTCTGCCTCAGTATATAAAGGACTAGAGGGGGGAGGCTGGCCGGCCAAGGTGTGGCGCGCCAGGAGAGTCCTACTCCCTCTGGGAGTAGGATTCCCCCCCAATCCTAGTTGGAATAGGATTCGCGGAGGGGGAAAAGAGAGAGAGGGGGCCGACCGCCTCTCCTAGTCCTAATAGTACTAGGGGAAGGGGGAGGCGCGCAGCCCATGTAGGGCTGCCTCTTCTCTTTTGCACTAAGGCCCATCATGGTCCATTTAGCTCCCGGGGGTTCCGGTAGCCTTCCCGGTACTCCGGTAAAATCCCGATTTCACCCGGAACACTTCTGATATCCAAACATAGGCTTCCAATATATCAATATTTACGTCTCGACCATTTCGAGACTCCTCGTCATGTGTTTATCACATCCGGGACTCCGAACAACCTTAGGTACATCAAAATGCCTAAACTCATAATATAACTGTCATCGTAACCTTAAGCGTGCGGACCCTACGGGTTCGAGAACAATGTAGACATGACCGAGACACGTCTCCGGTCAATAACCAATAGCGGGACCTGGATGCCCATATTGGCTCCTACATATTCTACGAAGATCTTTATCGGTCAAACCGCATAACAACATACGTTGTTCCCTTTGTCATCGGTATGTTACTTGCCCGAGATTCGATCGTCGGTATCCAATACCTAGTTCAATCTCGTTACCGGCAAGTCTCTTTACTCGTTCTGTAATACATCATCCCGCAACTAACTCATTAGTTGCAATGCTTGCAAGGCTTATGTGATGTGCATTACCGAGAGGGCCCAGAGATACCTCTCCGACAATCGGAGTGACAAAACCTAATCTCGAAATACGCCAACCCAACATGTACCTTTGGAGACACCTGTAGTACTCCTTTATAATCACCCAGTTACGTTGTGACGTTTGGTAGTACCTAAAGTGTTCCTCCGGTAAACGGGAGTTGCATAATCTCATAGTTACAGGAACATGTATAAGTCATGAAGAAAGCAATAGCAACATACTAAACGATCGGGTGCTAAGCTAATGGAATGGGTCATGTCAATTAGATCATTCTCTTAATGATGTGATCCCGTTAATCAAATAACAACTCATTGTTCATGGTTAGGAAACATAACCATCTTTGATTAACGAGCTAGTCAAGTAGAGGCATACTAGTGACACTTTGTTTGTCTATGTATTCACACATGTATTATGTTTCCGGTTAATACAATTCTAGCATGAATAATAAACCTTTTGTCATGATTATAAGGAAATAAATAATAACTTTATTATGGCCTCTAGGGCATATTTCCTTCAGTCTCCCACTTGCACTAGAGTCAATAATCTAGATTACACCGTAATGATTCTAACACCCATGGAGCCTTGGTGCTGATCATGTTTTGCTCGTGGTAGAGGCTTAGTCAACGGGTCTGCAACATTCAGATCCGTATGTATCTTGCAAATCTCTATGTCTCCCACCTGGACTAGATCCCGGATGGAATTGAAGCGTCTCTTGATGTGTTTGGTTCTCTTGTGAAATCTGGATTCCTTTGCCAAGGCAATTGCACCAGTATTGTCACAAAAGATTTTCATTGGACCCGATGCACTAGGTATGACACCTAGATCGGATATGAACTCCTTCATCCAAACTCCTTCGTTCGCTGCTTCCGAGGTAGCTATGTACTCCGCTTCATTTTCAGATTGGCGTCAAAGAAAACTCTCTGTGTTATGTCCTGCTCCTGCCGTGTCGTCATCCACCCCACCTGAGGTGCACCATCGACAGAAGCGTTCACTGCAGCAGAGATCCCCCCTGCAGACTTTTGCCGCCTCAGATCATCTTCCCCGTTGCCAGCAGCCACGCCAACTGCATTACCATCATCGACTGAGCAGATGATCCTAAGGACTAGACAGTTCCGGAAGAGAGGTCGCAGTCTTTCGTGTTTGCTTACGTTATACATCGGTTATTATTACCTGCTACTTTATCGTTCAATCTTGAGTTTTGAATTGCCCATGGGTCATATCGAGCCAGCAACAAATAGTATCTGTCTACTATCTGGTTCATCTGGGGTCTTCTATGTGGTTCATGTTGGGTGGGCAACAAACAATAGATGATCCATTGTCTATCTTTTTAAACTGAAGCTATAATCTACCTGCTATCATTAGTTTTGGATCCATCCACTCGTTTGCTACCATCAGTCTTGATTTTTGCATGCACCCCTTAGGCCTTACAAAATCTAACTATTTTTTTATTATGCATGTCAGATATTGTACACAATCGTACTGAACATGTAGAGAAAAAGAGAAGACCGTTGCGTGCGAATATAATGTCATGCAGATGCTGCTCCATGGTGGGCGAAGTGCCCCCCCTCTCCTGCATTTCCAGATTGTATTCCAGAGGAAGATAATTGTTCAGATGGAGATTCAGAAGGAGCCGACCATGCCTGTTTACCACCTGAGGTGTTTGCTCTAACCTGGCATGCTGATGTTGGTCATATCATGCATATGGCGCCTTGCATTGCTTACATTATACATCTTATATGTCATCAGCTTAGTTTAGATTTGCTTTGTGTGAATGCCACCTGTTTAGTCCATTTGAAATCTCCAAAAAGACAAATATTTAGGAACGGAGGGAGTATATGGGAATCATGCAATGCCATCTTCTTTAGCCAGGCATCATATACGTGAATCATGCAATGCCATCCTGTTTAGCCAGTCATTGTATATGTGAATTGTATCGTGCCATATTTTTTTCCATAATGTGTTCCATTTGTCAGCAATGTTTATACATTCATCTACTCTTCCTGTGCATCAGCCATTTGAGTCGGTCATGGGAAAATCTGGAGTGAAAACAAGGTCTTCTGAGCAGTCAGTGCTACCTGTCAATGCAGATTTTTTACTGGTTACAGATAGCTCCTTAGAGGAGGATTCAGAGAGAGATGACCAGTCGTATCCCCGCCCGAGGTGCATGCTCTAACTTGGCCGGGTTATATTGCTCATATCATGCATATGGTGTCTTGCATTGCCATGCCATCTGCTTAGATGACACATGCTTTATGTGAATGCCTCCTGTTTGCTTTCTATATCAGATATGTGAATTATGCAATGCCATGTTTTTCAGCCAGTTATCATATATGTGAATTATGGACCGCCATGGAGCTAGGCATCATATATGTGAATTATCTCATGCCATCTTTTTTTATTACGTATTCTATTTGTCAACAATCTGTGTATATTGAACTACTCTTCATGTGTATCAGCCATTTGAGCCGGTTATGGAAAAATCTGGAGTGAAAACAAGGTCTTCAGAGCAGGCAATGGTACCTGTTGAAGCATATATCTTGATGGTTACAGGGAGCTCCTCAGAGGAGGATTCAGAGACAGATGACCAATCCTATATCCCACCTGAGGTGTATGCTCTAAGTTGCAATGTTTATATTTTTCATATAATGCATATGGTGTCTTGCATTGCTTAGTTTAGACATCATATGCACAATATTGAATTCTATCTGCTTATTTTAAAGATCATACATGCGAGTGCCAGCTGCTTCGTATATGAATCAATTATGTCAATTATATCATGCCATCCTGTATATTTAGACAACATGTATGTGAATTATTTCATCCCAACCTATTTTAGAAAGACATCATATAGTTTTGTCATGTCATCCTGTTTAGGTACTCATCATATGTTGAATTATGCCATTATATCCTGTTAAGTTATCCATCATATATCTGAAACTGTGTCATGCTATCCTATTTAGTTAGGCATCATATATGTGAAATTGTGTCATGCTGTCAAGTTTGGTTAGACAACATATATGTGAATTACCACATCTGTCTATCATACAATGTCTGTACGTTCAATTTCTTTTCTTGTTTATCAGCCATTTGAATTGGAGGGGGTGATGGCAGTATCTAAGGGAGCAAAAACCCGTTCTTCACAAAAGACAGTGCTACCCGTCGATGCAGATAGAACCATGGTTGTACTGGCCCATAGACTAGCCCCACCACACATAATCGAGACTCTTCCAGATTGCACACTTACACCGTTGGGCAGAGAACCACCTACAACCCATCTAACCGCAACCCCAGCGGATAGTAACCCACTTATAGTCGACAAAGCACCATGTCCACCACAGAGTACCCCCACACAAGCAGTTTGTAAAGCTACTGCAGTGCCCAAAGCATGAAGACCACCACAGCTAACCCAAACTCCAGGTTTAAAGCAGAAGAGCAACTGTTCTCAGGTCAGATTCCGTAGTTATGGTCCATACTCCTTTGCTGTTGCATCACTGTATTTACTCATACCAACTACTTTCGAATTTGAAGGATCCAATTGAAACTCCAATGGTGCAACAAGTATGTTTTAAACCTATTTCTTTAACTGGATTGCTGTTCCAACTTCTTGCTCTATGTTGATTTCAGTTTAAGTTGTATAAACAGTTATGTTCTCATGTGATGCACATTACAAGTGCTGCCAATGCTGTGTAATTTCTCACACTTATATTCTGTCTATGCTGCTGTGTCTTAAAAATATAGGAGTTGAACTGTGTCTCTATCTTGATTAGGGAACATAAACTAGAATGATATGGACAATACATTGACCATAGTACATAGATATATGTTTGTTTCATGCTGTTATCCTGTCCACCTTACTACTGAACTGGTTTACCAAAATGAGTTTGGTATACTACAAGCTAAACCTGTGATGTGTCTGCTTGTTTCTCTTGTAGTATGCAAACAGAATATTGGAGAAGAGCACCCCACTATGCAATGGTAGAGAAAGTAATGCAGATAAGGTTCAAGATAGTGAGACAACCCTGTTGGTCTCCAAGAAAGGTGATAAAAACGATCTTGTAGACAGTGAGAAAACCCCACAGTCCTGCGTTGATGTAGTGTTCGAGTTACTGGCCAATACCGCTGGCACAAGCTCTTCGAACTCGCTGCCTGAATCACTTCGGCTTCTTCAGTCTCAGCTAAAAGCTGAAAGGCATCAGTCATCTATACTGCGGCAAGAAGCCAAAGGACTAAGGAAGTCCCTGCAGAATTCAGATGCGTGCTTTCTTGTGCAACAGCAAGCGCTGGAGGATTTAAGCGCCAAACAAGAGAAAGTTAATAAGCTTGGTAAGCATCTTGTCAGCATTATGGGTACCCAGGATATTGTTTCTTGAACTCTTCTGAAGTGGTTTCAGTTCTGGACTTGTTTTGCTGCGGCGTTTATATGCTGCTGTGTTCCCTATATTTGCACTGGTGGTGAACTTTGATGCCCAGTGGATGTAATATGTGTAATAGCCGTGATAGCCTAGCATAAGTTGCTTGCTTATTTATTTCCTTGTTGTCTTGTTTATTTGTTTGCTTGTAGTCAGTGCAGTTCTTTTTCCGCGGTTTGCTAGTGGCTGCAATAACCTATTTTTTAAAACTAGGCCACAGTAACCATGGGCTAATATTTACTGTAGTGACACTGGGCCTCCTACGGGCCATAGAAATAGTGGGCCTTCTACGGGCCGTAGAAACAGTAGGCCTTCTACGGGTCGTAGAAACATTGGGCCTTCTACGGGCCGTAGAAACAATGGGCCTTCTACGGGCCCTATCATCAATGGGCCTTATACGGGTCGTATGATCGATTGGCCAAACATGGGCCAATAACAGGCCGCATTATGGCCGTAAACGGGCTAGAGTTGGAATCATACGTTCATGGGCCGAGCATAACAGGCCATCGTTAATAGGTTGTATTTGATGACGCTATGAAAACGGCCCAATGTATTAATGGACCACAAACGGGCCGACTGTAACCACGGGCTGAATTTGGCCCACAAGCAGAAAATTATAGTAACGGGCCGTAAGTAAACGAATGCTCGAAATGAGCCCAAGAATAAATGGGCTCTGAGAAGGCCGAAAGATAACATGGGCTGGAAACGGCCCAACTGAATAACGGGCCATTAATGGGTATAAAGTGATACACAGTTCATTACGGGCCAGTTTCACCACGGGCCGTTAATGGGTCTAAAGTGATACACTGTTCATTGCGGGCCAGTTTCACCACGGGCCGTTAATAGGCCAAGAGTTACATAGGGCCTCATATGGGCCGAAAGACGTCATGGGCCATACATGGGCCAGAAGTGAAAACGGGCTGGAATCATATTGGATGGCCTAGATGACGCTACTGGGCCTAATTCGGGTAGGGCGTAACGGGCCTTGGGTTAGCGGGCTGTAAATGGGCTATATGCGAACAGGCCGATAACAGGCTTTCCATGGGTCGGCCCGTCACCTTTTGACCAAGTCAAACGGGCCGGCCTTTTCACAAGAATGGGCCTCTATTGGGCCGGGCCACGTGTCGACGTATCATAGGCGCCTTCTGTCCAATGAGTGGATGACATCTGTCCCAACAATGAGCCGACACGTGTTTCCTCCAGCCAATGACGATTTTACACGTGGAAAATCCCCATTGGTCGGGGCTGTTAACGGGTTATCGGATCCAAAACCCGACCCGATAGCTTAACGGCGTTCCGTTACGGTGGATGCCACGTGTCGGTCACCCTTGACGAAAGCACTTCTGTGACGCGCGATTTATCGTCATGGAAGTGGACACTTTCGTGATGATAATTTTGGTAATGTCATGGAACACTTCTACGACAGCACAGGTATGACTATCTTGATTCTATCATAAATTTGTCATGGATGTACATGCATGACAAAAAACGCGACCTACTGTGACAAACACGTATCATCAAGGAAGTGTATTTTTTTTGTAGTGTTTGATCCATAGTATCCACTATGTTCTGAGATTGATGTTGCTATGACTTTTCTATGCTTAATGCTTGTGACTAGGGCCCGAGTGCCATGATTTCAGATCTGAACCTATTATGTTTTCATGAATATATGTGTGTTCTTGATCCTATCTTGCAAGTCTATAGTCACCTATTATGTGTTATGATCCGACGACCCCGAAGTGACAATAATCGGGATAATTCTCGGTGATGACCGTAGTTTGAGGAGTTCATGTATTTACTATGTGCTAATGCTTTGTTCCGGTTCTCTATTAAAAGGAGGCCTTAATATCCCTTAGTTTCCGCTAGGACCCCGCTGCCACGGGATGGTAGGACAAAAGATGTCATGCAAGTTCTTTTCCAGAAGCACGTATGACTATTTACGGAGCTAGTTTTGTGTCACCTTATGTTATAGCTATTACATGAGGAATCGCATCCGGCATAATTATCCATCACTGATCCATTGCCTACGAGCTTTTCACATATTGTTCTTCGCTTATTTACTTTTCCGTTGCTACTGTTACAACTACTACAAACACCCAAAAATAATTATCCTTACTTTTGCCACCATTACCTTTATTATCATACTACTTTGCTACTAAATACTTTGCTGCAGATACTAAGTTATCCAGGTGTGGTTGAATTGACAACTCAACTGCTAATACTCAAGAATATTCTTTGGCTCCCCTTGTGTCGAATCAATAAATTTGGGTTGAATACTTTACCCTCAAAAGCTGTTGCGACCCCCTACACTTGTGGGTTATCAAGACTAATTTCTGGTGCTGTTGCCGGGGAGCATAGCTCTATTATTTGAGTCACTTGGGATTTATATCTGTTGATCACTATGAAGAACTTGAAAGACGACAGAACTACTATTTTTCCCTCAACTACGAGGGGAGGTAAGGAACTGCCATCTAGCTCTGCACTAGATTCTCCTTCCGTTATTAGTAAGCTTGCGACACCTAAATGTCACGACCGGGTTTTCCGGGTATAAATTTCCAGAAAAAGACCGTCGTGCTCATCAGCCCCAGGATTACTGTTAGCTAATGAGGCTTCAACTTGATACAGAAATTCCAAGCAAAATACAAAATATGTAGTACAAGACCATTCTGGCCTGTGAGTACAACAAATGGTTTCTAGTGGTTGAGGGCGGAAGCGGTTTGAGGATCAACAAGGTCTATGGGACTCCATTTCCCAACAGGAACAGCTGACCAGGTTAACTCCTATATTCACGAGGCTGCTATCACCGTTGCTTAGGTTCCGGGGCTGTCATCGCGTCGCTCCTCTCCGTGCAAGAAAATCTGGCCAAGACAATAGCCAGGGACAAGCCAGTGAGTACTTTGAATGTACTCGCAAACATTATGAACACAGGTATAATATAACATTGATGTGCTGAAAATATTCATGCTCATGACATCAGTCACAAAAATAAATCTCTGATGCATGTAAGCAGGTTATTTATGAAAATGTAATAACATAATAATAATAAAAGGCACCGATCGGGCGTCTGGAGCGACACCACATAAAGGGCTTATAAAGGAAATGCCATAGTCGGAAGTCTTAGCGACACCACATAAAGAGCTTTAAAAGAAATGCCACAGTCGGGCGTCTGAGCGACACCACATAAAGGGCTTATAAAAGAAATGCCACAGTCGGGCGTCTGAGTGACACCACATAAAGGGCTTATAAAAGAAATGCCACAGTCGGGCGTCTGAGCGACACCACATAAAGGGATTATAAAAGAAAGGCCACAGTCGGGCGTTTGAGCGACACCACATAAAGGGCTTTTAAAAGAAATGATCATGGTGAATATCCCGGAGGTAGAACCATCCCAGGGATACTCAATAATAATAATAACACGGGTTAGTCAACAATGATAATAATCATAATTATCACAAATCACAGGTAGTAATTTCAGTTCCTGTTTAACAATTTCACCCCCGAAGACCGACTCTAAGAGCGACACTTGACCCATCCCAGACTGTAATCCTTAACCATGGACACGGCTATTCGAATAGGTTCAATCTCTGCAGAGGGTGTACTCTTTACCCACGAGTAACGAATTCCATTAGTCCATCGGGACTAATTCCGTCTACAGTCTTTTAAATGAAAACGCAACTGACTTGCACACACCAGCTTAACTCACCGGTGTCTGGAATCACCCATGACACTCGTTAAGCAAAACTCTAAGTGGGGAGGCTACAACCTCGATTAGCATGGGATCACAAAATTTATACCGCGCGCAAACTGGGGAAGCTACCCCCTCGGCTACAACCGAAACACCCATGCCCCCTGACCGGATGACTGGCTTTAATCCATGGCCGTGGTACCCTCATCCCGGCCCCTCTGTACGGTGTGTGCTAGAAAGGGGTTGACAAATTACTGAACCATACTCTACTTGTTGTAGAGACGAGTGGTAGTACGAAACAAGTATGGGGGTTACTGGAACAAGACTCGATCTACGGTCGACTCAGGAGGTTTAAGTATTCCCTGCATGATTAGCATAATGAATATATTTCAGCCAATAGAGTCACCGCTCATATTACCTTACAATGCCATACCAGACATAACCGTCCCGACGGAGACCGGCGACAAACTCATGCCTACCCAAGGCAGAGGTTTTCCCGGGTTCCTGCCGGTATGCATGCAAGGCACATGAGGTTGATTATCATCACAAGTGTGTTCAATTCCAACAGCATGGAAATCAATAACATGCACCCATGCATATGATCATATCACATGAAATAACAAGTTTCTCGAAAGTGAGGTGATGTTATAAACGTGTCATCGAACACACAAAATATTATGCCGGGGTTCAGAATGCTTGCCTTCAGGTCATGGGAAAACAGGGTGCAATCCAAAACATCTTGAAATCTTCAAAAATCCTATTAAAAGAATATATTTGAATTAACACACAAAATCAAAACAGCACAAAAAGTTTTTTTGAATTTTTTTAAACAAATCTTAAAATAAACTAGACCATATTTGAAAGAGGTAGGAGAAAGAATTAATTTATTTGGAGTTATATTTAAAAAGTTATAAGCAGTCAAAGTTTGGTCAAAATATGTTATTTAAAACAAAACAGAAAATAAAACGTTTCGGGCAGAATACGCCTTTGAACAGGGGAGACGTACTCGGGGTTTTGCGCTTCCACTTAAACACGTGGAGGCGGGGCTGGGTCTCTGACAGTGGGTCCAGGGGCCCACTGGTCAGGTTTGACCAGTCCCCACTCCCTCCTCTTCTCTGCCCGAGCAGAGGCGGGGCATCCGGCGGTCGCCGCCAGCGAACGGCGGTTCTTCGCGGGATCCGAGTGCAGGGATGGATCCTCCACTCCTAGGCGGTCCTCCCGGTGGTCGAGGGAGTGATGGGGACGGAGGGAGCCATCGGCGACGAGCTCCACGGCGGAGGACGCTCCGGGGACAAAGTGGGTTTGGGGCTGCGGTGGTCTCCGGCCAGAATTGAGCGTGGGGTTGTGCTCGCGAGAGGGAGGGAGAGTTCTTGGTGGAGAGAATGGAGAGGGAGAGGCACTGGTGGCGACGGAATCGGCTGGAACTTGGCGGCGGCCGAACCGGCCGGACTCGGGGAAGAAGGCCTTCCCTCTCTCGACTGCTGGCCAAGGCAGCACTAGGAGGATCATATGAGGTTGCTCGAGGTCTCGCTTGAGCTCCGGGGTCCTTATATACGCGGTGGAGGTCGGGTCCGAGGCGGCCGGCGATAAGGGATTAGTGGTCCTCACCGAGTAATCCCGGCAGTGAGACACGTGGAGAAGCCTCGACATCCACCCGGCACCCCCGTTTAGACATAAACGAGGTAGACTAAGCCGTACGAGTAGTACCGAGTCTCAATGTATCCTCGCTTTGTAATCGTGCGACCTTGTATATTAACGCAGCCTGTCGTTGTGCCTCTGCTTTAATGGTAGCCTTGCGTATTTTTGTCAGCACGCAGTTGCATGTTTCACGGGCGCAGCTACCAAAACCAACCCCGACGACACCTACAGTGACACGTCTCTTTATGAGATATGTGTATCTCTCTCACTGACCCCGACCTTTGGAGGTGATATGGCAGTTTTATTACCTTTCACCACGGTAAATAAACCAGCCTAGATGCTATATAAGAAGGCCACCTTGTGACCTTACCCTCACCTCATGCACCACTCTCACAACCATTTCTTGCCATGCCGAGCCCTAGTATTTATCGGAGAACCCCAGATGCAACCCCAGGTAGCTTTGTCAAAATATTGTGGGACTTTACCTGCAGTACCATGGGTTCTACCCAGCCACCCCAGTACGAGCTGTTCAAATCGAGAATCACCCCATCCACCTCGGAATATTGGGCAGCAGTACACATTCCTCCTGTAGACCCCAACCAAGATCCAACGGAGGTTTCCTTCATAGGGAAATCTATGCCGACCCCACGCTTGGCCATAGAAGCTGCTGCGAACGAAGCAATTGCTCGTCTTCGATCCGCAGTACCTTATGCCCGCGAACGAGGATATTATTATTTTCTGAGCCGTGCAACACCCGGAGGAGTGACATCTTTTCCCGGTGGACGGATTGAGAGAGACCCAGTGCTAGCCAACCTTATCCAGTACATCATCGCTCAAGAGCAATTGAACCAGCGAGTGATGGATTATCTCCAGAGTCTCGCTGATTTGAATCCTCAGATTGCCATCGGCAGACCACTGAGGCCCGACCCGGAGAGACTCATACATCGACTGGTCAAACCACTTCCTCCGATAGAAGAGGAGTGTATTCCATTGCCAGAGACTTTTTCTCAAGACCCTGTCCAGTTACCTTTCTCATTTTAGATGTCACTGCTATGTTTATTATTGCAGCATTTATTATTGCGTTGTAACTTATGCATGGCACCCCCAAATTTGTGCGACGAGTCAAATATTTAGTTTCTACTAGTATGAGTAGTTTTCTTCATGATTAACCCGTGTAACCGCAAAAAAAAGGAATCCTAGAATGAGATTTCTTTTCCCTGAGTTGCTGCTGTTGGGGAACGTAGCATAAATTCAAAATTTTCCTACGTGTCACCAAGATCAATCTATGGAGTCATCTAGCAACGAGGGAGGAGTGGATCTACATACCCTTGTAGATCGCGCGCGGAAGCGTTCAAGAGAACGGGGTTGATGGAGTCGTACTCGTCGTGATCCAAATCACCGATGATCCTAGCGCCGAATGGACGGCACCTCCGCGTTCAACACACGTACGGAGCAACGACGTCTCCTCCTTCTTGATCCAGCAAGGGGGAAGGAGAGGTTGATGGAGATCCAGCAGCACGACGGCGTGGTGGTGGAAGTAGCGGGATTCCAACAGGGCTTCGCCAAGCGCTGCGGGAGGAGGGAGATGTGTCATGGGAGGGAGAGGGAGGCGCCAGGGCTTAGGTTGGGCTGCCCTCCCTTCCCCCCACTATATATAGGGCCAAGGGAGAGGAGGGAGCGTAGCCTTGGCCCTTCCTCCAAGGAAGGGTGCGGCCAGGGAGGAGTCCCTCCTCCCCAAGGCACCTCGGAGGTGCCTTCCCCCTTTAGGACTCTTCCTCTCCCTCTTCTCTTGGCGCATGGGCCTCTTGGGGCTGGTGCCCTTGGCCCATATAGGCCAAGGCGCACCCCCTACAGCCCATGTGCCCCCCGGGGCTGGTGGCCCCACCCGGTGGACCCCCGGGACCCTTCCGGTGGTCCCGGTACAATACCGGTGACCCCAAAACTTGTCCCGATGGCCGAAATAGCACTTCCTATATATAATTCTTTACCTCCAGACCATTACAGAACTCCTCGTGACGTCCGGGATCTCATCCGGGACTCCGAACAACTTTCGGGTTACCGCATACTAATATCTCTATAACCCTAGCGTCACCGAACCTTAAGTGTGTAGACCCTACGGGTTCGGGAGACATGCAGACATGACCGAGATGACTCTCCGGTCAATAACCAACAGCGGGATCTGGATACCCATGTTTGCTCCCACATGTTCCACGATGATCTCATCGGATGAACCACGATGTCAGGGACTTAATCAATCCCGTATACAATTCCCTTTGTCTATCGGTACGACACTTGCCCGAGATTCGATCGTCGGTATCCCGATACCTTGTTCAATCTCGTTACTGGCAAGTCTCTTTACTCGTTCCGTAACACATCATCCCGTGATCAACTCCTTGATCACATTGTGCACATTATGATGATGTCCTATCGAGTGGGCCCAGAGACACCTCTCCGTCACACAGAGTGACAAATCCCAGTCTCGATTCGTGCCAACCCAACAGACACTTTCAGAGATACCCGTAGTGTACCTTTATAGCCACCCAGTTACGTTGTGACGTTTGGCACACCCAAAGCACTCCTACGGTATCCGGGAGTTGCACAATCTCATGGTCTAAGGAAATGATACTTGACATTAGAAAAGCTTTAGCATACGAACTACACGATCTAGTGCTATGCTTAGGATTGGGTCTTGTCCATCACATCATTCTCCTAAGGATGTGATCCCGTTATCAACGACATCTAATGTCCATGGTCAGGAAACCATAACCATCTATTGATCAACGAGCTAGTCAACTAGAGGCTTACCAGGGACATGGTGTTGTCTATGTATCCGCACATGTATCTGAGTTTCCTATCAATACAATTGTAGCATGGATAATAAACGATTATCATGAACAAGGAAATATAATAATAACTAATTTATTATTGCCTCTAGGGCATATTTCCAATAGTCTCCCACTTGCACTAGAGTCAATAATCTAGTTCACATCGCCATGTGATTAACACTCACAGGTCACATCGCCATGTGACCAACATCCAAAGAGTTTACTAGAGTCAATAATCTAGTTCACATCACTATGTGATTAACACTCAAAGAGTTCTGGGTTTGGTCATGTTGCTTGTGAGAGAGGTTTTAGTCAACGGGTCTGCAACATTCAGATCCGTATGTACTTCGCAAATTTCTATGTCATCTTGTAGATGCAACTACTACGCTACATTTGGAGCCATTTCAAATAACTGTTCTACTATACGAATCCAGTTTACTACTCAGAATAATCTGGATTAGTGTCAAAGTTTGCATCGGCGTAACCCTTTACGACGAACTCTTTTACCACCTCCATAATCGAGAAAATTCCTTACTCCACTAGTTACTAAGGATAACTTTGACCGCTGTCCTGTGATCCATTCTTGGATCACTCTTGTACCCCTTGACTGACTCATGGCAAGGCACACTTCAGGTGCGGTATGCAGCATAGCATACTGTAGAGAGCCTATGATAAAAGCATAGGGGATGACCTTCGTCCTTCCTCTTTCTTCTGCCGTGGTCGAGCTTTAAGTCTTAACTTCATACCTTACAACTCAGGCAAGAACTCCTTCTTTGACTGATCCATCTTGAACACCTTCAAGATCATGTCAAGGTATGTGCTCATTTGAAAGTACCATTAAGCGTTTTGATCTATCCTTATAGATCTTGATGCTCAATGTTCAAGTAGCTTAATCCAGGCTTTCCATTGAAAAACACTTTCCAAATAACCCTATATGCTTTCCAGAAATTCTACGTCATTTCTGATTAACAACATGTCAACAACATATATTCATCACAAATTCTATAGTGCTCCCACTCACTTCTTTGGAAATACAAGTTTCTCATAAACTTTGTATACACCGAAAATCTTTGATCATCTCATCAAAGCATACATTCCAACTCCGAGATGCTTACTCCAGTCCTTAGAAGGATTGCTGGAGCTTTGCATACTTATTAGCATCTTTCAGGATTGACAAAACCTTCCGGTTGTATCAGATACAACCTTTCCTCAAGAAAATCGTCGAGGAAACAATGTTTTGACATCCTATCTGTAAGATTTCATAAATAATGCAGTAATCGCTAATATAATTCCAACAGACTCTTAGCATCGCTACGAGTGAGAAAGTCTCATCGTAGTCAACTCCTTGAACTTGTCGGAAAACATCTTAGCGACAAGTCGAGCTTTCTTAATGGTGACATTTACCATCATTGTCCGTCTTCCTTTCAAAATCCATCTGTACTCAACAGCCTCACGACCATCGAGCCATTCTGCCAAAGTCGACACTTAGTTTTCACACATGGATCCTCTCTTGGATTTTATGGCCTCGAACCATTTATCGGAATCCGGGCCCACCATCGCTTCTCCATAGTTCGTAGGTTCATTGTTGTCTAGCAACATGACTTCCAAGACAGGATCACGTACCACTCTAAAGTAGTACGCATCCTTGTCATCCCACGAGGTTTGGTAGTGACTTGATCTGAAGTTTCATGATTACTATCATAAGCTTCCACTTCAATTGGTGTAGGTGCCACAGGAACAACTTCCTGTGCCCTGCCACACACTAGTTGAAGAGACGGTTCAATAACCTCATCAAGTCTCCACCATCCTCCCACTCAATTCTTTCGAGAGAAACTTTTCCTCGTGAAAGGACCCGATTCTAGAAACAATCCCTTATTGCTTTCGAATCTGAGACAGGAGGTATACCCAACTGTTTTGGGTGTCCTATGAAGATGCATTTATCCGCTTTGGGTTCGAGCTTATCAGCCTGAAACTTTTTCACATAAGCGTCGTGGCCCCAAACTTCTAAGAAATGACAGCTTAGGTTTCTCTAAACCATAGTTCATATGGTGTCATCTCATCGGAATTACGTGGTGCCCTATTTAAAGTGAATGTGGTTGTCTTTAATGCCTAACCCATAAACTATCGTGGTAATTCGATAAGAGACATCATGGTATGCATCATATCCAATAGGGTGCAGTTATGATGTACGGACACACCATCACACCATGGTGTTCCTGGCTGTATTGGTTGTGAAACAACTTCCACAATGTCTTAATTCTGTGCCAAACTCGTAATTCAGATATTCATCTCTATGATCATATCATAGATATTTTATCCTCTTGTCACGACGATCTTTCAACTTCACCCTGAAATTACTTGAACCTTTCAATAATTCAGACTCGTGATTCATCAAGTAAATATACTCAACATCTACTCAAATCATCTGTGAAGTAAGAACATAACGATATCCACTACATGCCTCAGCACTCATTGGACTGCACACATCAAAATGTATTACTTCCAACAAGTTGCTTTCTAGTTCCATTTTACTGAAAACGAGGCTTTCAGTCATCTTGCCCATGTGGTATGATTTGCATGTCTCAAGTGATTCAAAATCAAGTGAGTCCAAACGGTCCATTTGCATGGAGTTTCTTCATGCATATACACCAATGGACATGGTTCGCATGTCTCAAACCTTTCAAAAACGAGTGAGCCCAAAGATCCATCAACATGGAGCTTCTTCATGCATTTTATACCGATATGACTTACGTGGCAGTGCCACAAGTAGGTGGTACTATCATTACTATCTTATATCTTTTGGCATGAACATGTGTATCATTACGATCGAGATTCAATAAACCATTCATTTTAGGCGTAAGACCATCGAAGGTATTATTCAAATAAACAGAGTAACCATTATTCTCCTTAAATGAATAACCGTATCGCGATAGACATAATCCAATCATGTCTATGCTCAACGCAAACACCAAACTCGATGGTAGAGGGAGCATGCGATGCTTGATCATATCAACATTGGAAACACTTCCAACACATATCGTCAGCTCACCTTTAGCTAGTCTCCATTTATTTTGTAGCTTTTATTTCGAGTTACTAACAATTAGCAACCGAACCGGTATCTAATACCCTGGTGCTACTAGGAGTAATAGTAAAGTACACATTAACATAATGTATATCCAATATACTTCTATCGACCTTGCCAGCCTTCTTATCTACCAAGTATCTAGAGTAATTCTGCTCCAGTGGCTGTTCCCTTTATTACAGAAGCACTTAGTCTCAGGTTTGGGTTCAACCTTGGGTTTCTTCACTAGAGCAGCAGCTGATTTGTCGTTTCATGAAGTATCCCTTCTTGCCCTTGCCCTTCTTAAAACTAGTGGTTTCACTAACCATCAACAATTGATGCTCCTTCTTGATTTCTACTTTCGCGGTGTCAAACATCGCGAGTATTTCAAGGATCATCATATATGTCCCTGATGTATTATAGTTCATCACGAAGCTCTAGCAGCTTGGTGGTAATGACTTCGGAGAAACATCACTATCTCATCTGGAAGATCAACTCCCACTTGATTCAAATGATTGTTGTACTCAGACAGTCTGAGCACAAGCTCAACAATTGAGCTTTTCTCCCTTAGTTTGTAGGCTAAGAAAATCGTCAGAGGTCTTATACCATTTGACGTGGGCACGAGCCTGAAATCCCAATTTCAGCCCTCGAAACATCTCATATGTTTCGCGACGTTTCAAAAACCGTCTTCGGTGCCTCAACTCTAAACTATTTAACTGAACTATCACGTAGTTATCAAAATGTGTATGTCAGATGTTCGCAACATCCACAGACAACGTTCGAGGTTCAGCACACTGAGCGGTGCATTAAGGACATAAGCCTTCTATGAAGCAATGAGGACAATCCTCGGTTTACGGACCTAGTCCGCATAATTGCTACTATCAACTTTCAACTAAATTTTCTCTAGGAACATATCTAAACAGTAGAACTGAAGCGCGAGCTACGACATAATTTGCAAAGATCTTTTGACTATGTTCAGGATAATTAAGTTCATCTTATGAACTCCCACTCAGATAGACATCCCTCTAGTCATCTAAGTGATTACATTATCCGAGTCAACTAGGCCGTGTCCGATCATCACGTGAGATGGACTAGTCAACATCGGTGAACATCTTCATGTTGATCGTATCTACCATACGACTCATGCTCGACCTTTCGGTCTTCTGTATTCCGAGGCCATGTTTGTACACATGCTAGGCTCGTCAAGTCAACCTAAGTGTTTCGCGTGTGTAAATCTGTCTTACACCCGTTGTATGTGAACGTTAGAATCTAACACCCGATCATCACGTGGTGCTTCGAAACAACGAACTGTCGCAACGGTGCACAGTTAGGGGGAACACTTTCTTGAAATTATTATGAGGGATCATCTTATTTACTACCGTCGTTCTAAGTAAACAAGATGTATAAACATGATAAACATCACATGCAATCAAATAATAGTGACATGATATGGCCAATATCATATAGCTCCTTTGATCTCCATCTTGGGGCTCCATGATCATCTTGTCACCAGCATGACACCATGATCTCCATCATCATGATCTCCATCATCGTGTCTCCATGAAGTTGTCACGTCATCTATTACTTCTACTACTACAGCTAACGGTTAGCAATAAAGTAAAGTAATTACATGACGTTTATGTTGACACGCAGGTCATAAATAAATTAAGACAACTCCTATGGCTCCTGCCGGTTGTCATACTCATCGACATGCAAGTCGTGATTCCTATTACAAGAACATGATCAATCTCATACATCACATATCATTCATCACATTCTTCTTGGCCATATCACATCACATAGCATACCCCGCAAAAAGAAGTTAGACGTCCTCTAATTGTTGTTTGCATGTTTTACGTGGCTGCTATGGGTTTCTAGCAAGAACGTTTCTTACCTACGCAAAAACCACAACGTGATATGCCAATTGCTATTTACCCTTCATAAGGACCCTTTCCATCGAATCCGATCCGACTAAAGTGGGAGAGACAGACACCCACTAGCCACCTTATGCAACTAGTGCATGTCAGTCGGTGGAACCAGTCTCACGTAAGAGTACGTGTAAGGTCGGTCCGGGCCGCTTCATCCCACAATGCCACCGAATCAAGATTGGACTAGTAGCGGTAAGCATATTGAACAAAATCAACACCCACAACTACTTTGTGTTCTACTCGTGCATAGAAACTACGCATAGACCTAGCTCATGATGCCACTGTTGGGGAACGTAGCATAAATTCAAAATTTTCCTACGTGTCACCAAGATCAATCTATGGAGTCATCTAGCAACGAGGGAGGAGTGGATCTACATACCCTTGTAGATCGCGCGCGGAAGCGTTCAAGAGAACGGGGTTGATGGAGTCGTACTCGTCGTGATCCAATTCACCGATGATCCTAGCGCCGAATGGACGGCACCTCCGCGTTCAACACACGTACGGAGCAACGACGTCTCCTCCTTCTTGATCCAGCAAGGGGGAAGGAGAGGTTCATGGAGATCCAGCAGCACCACGGCGTGGTGGTGGAAGTAGCGGGATTCCAACAGGGCTTCGCCAAGCGCTGCGGGAGGAGGGAGATGTGTCATGGGAGGGAGAGGGAGGCGCCAGGGCTTAGGTTGGGCTGCCCTCCCTTCCCCCCCACTATATATAGGGCCAAGGGAGAGGGGGGGGGGCGTAGCCTTGGCCCTTCCTCCAAGGAAGGGTGCGGCCAGGGAGGAGTCCCTCCTCCCCAAGGCACCTTGGAGGTGCCTTCACTATTAGAAAACAGGGCTATGGTCCAGGCCGGCTCAGCCCATTAGTCCCAGTTCAGTGTAGAACCGGGACTAATGTGGGCATTGGTCCCGGTTCGTGAGCCCAGGGGGCCGGCCGGGCCACGTGGGCCATTGGTCCCGGTTCGTCTGGACCTTTTGGTCCCGGTTGGTGGGACGAACCAGGACCAATGGGCCTGGCTCCTGGCCCACCACCATTGGTCCCGGTTGGTGGCCTGAACCGGGACCAAAGGCTGCCCTTTAGTCCCGGTTCATGCCACAAACCGGGACCAATGAGGTGCTATATATACCCTCGCCCGCGAGCAGAGCACTCTAGTGCTCTGTTTTTCTCTGGCCGGCGAGGGGAGGGGTTTGTGGTGCTCTAGCTCACCTCCTATGCACATGAGGTGTTCGATGGAATGCCCGAGCCACACTACTTAAACTTTCTCCTCTCGAAGCTCGACCTCCAAGCTCCATTTTCCTCGAGATTTGTCTAGATTTAGCGGTCCGTCACGCCCCGTCCCCGTCTTCACCGCCGTCGATCACCCGCGCTGATCTCATCACCGACACCACCGTGGTGAGCCTCTTGTTCTTATCTTCTTTCTGAAAGGAAAAATATTCTTACTTGTCTGTTAAGATAGATACTTGTATCATTTTCTTACATTTATTATTGCATCTTATATAGTGCGATGGTTTTGGTATCCGCCCCCGTCGGCCCTCGTCCTGTCTATGATTCGGATTTGGTATGTATATTATCTTCATAACTATTGGTTCATTTATTGTTTATGAAAATTATGCCGACCAAGGTGACATAGATTTTATTTATCTAGGATGTATGTGAATCGGAAATGCCAACCGACCCTATTGTCGAGAGGTTAAATTTAGTTGAAGAAGAAAACAATTTCTTGAAGGAAAAAATAAAAAAAATTGAGGAGGAGAAGATGATATTGGAGTTGCATGTTGCGGATGTCGTCGATGATCACAAGATCAAGATGGATGCAATGCGCTTGAAGATTAGAAAGATTAGAAAATATGCCATTCATACCGAGGCTTGGTATCATTATGCCGTTGGGTCAATTGTTACCTTGGTTGCGATTATGATCGCATTTGTTTTCGCATTGAAATGTTTTACATAGTTTCAATGTATGGTTTAATTAATTAGATGCTCTGGAGAGCTATATATATGTTGTTAGATGAGAACTATGTATGCACTTTGGTTTTAATGTGATGATGAACTTCTATTAATTTGGACACTTAATTATATATAATGCACGCAGATGAACCGGCAATGGATGTACAGTGACAGACACACCCGTGAGTACATTAAGGGCGTGCATGAGTTTCTCGATGCGGCTGAGGCAAACAAGCAGAATGGTTTTATGTGTTGTCCATGCACTGAATGTGGGAATACGAGGTCTTACTCTAACCGGAAAATCCTTCACTCCCACCTGCTTTACAAGGGTTTCATGCCACACTATAATGTTTGGACGAGGCACGGAGAAATAGGGGTTATGATGGAAGACGGCGAAGAAGAAGAGTACGATGACAACTATGTGCCCCCTGAATACGGTGATGCTGCAACGGGGGGAGCTGGTGAAGATCAAGAGGAACCAGACGATGTGCCCAATGATGCTTCCACGGGTGAAGCTGCTGAAGATCAAGAGGAACCAGACGATGTGCCCGATGATGATGATCTCCACCGGGTCATTGTCGATGCAAGGACGCAATGCATTAGTCAAAAGGAGAAGCTGAAGTTCGATCGCATGTTAGAGGATCACAAAAAAGGGTTATACCCCAATTGCGAAGATGGCAACACAAAGCTCGGTACCGTACTGGAATTGCTGCAATGGAAGGCAGAGAATGCTGTGGCTGACAAAGGATTTGAGAAGCTACTGAAAATATT
The DNA here is from genome assembly GCF_056163025.1 of Triticum urartu. Classification (NCBI taxonomy): domain Eukaryota; kingdom Viridiplantae; phylum Streptophyta; class Magnoliopsida; order Poales; family Poaceae; genus Triticum; species Triticum urartu. The sequence continues at coordinate 17,158,433 of NC_141879.1, forward strand.
GAAGAAGAAGCTTCCAAAGGATAACGAATTGCTCGACAGTACATACGCAGCAAAGAAGGTCGTATGCCCTCTAGGATTGGAGGTGGAGAAGATACATGCATGCCCTAATGACTGCATCCTCTACCGCGGTGCATACAAGGATCTGAACGCATGCCCGGTATGCGGTGCGTTGCGGTATAAGATCAGACGAGATGACCCTGGTGATGTTGACGGCGAGCCCCTCAGGAAGAGGGTTCCTGCGAAGGTGATGTGGTATGCTCCTATAATACCACGGTTGAAACGTCTGTTCAGAAACGAAGAGCATGCCAAGTTGATGCGATGGCATAGTGAGAGCCGAAAGAAAGATGGGATGTTGAGAGCACCCGCTGACGGGTCGCAGTGGAGAAAAATCGAGAGAAAGTACTGGGATGAGTTTGCAAAGGACCCAAGGAATGTATGGTTTGCTTTAAGCGCGGATGGCATTAATCCTTTCGGGGAGCAGAGCAGCAATCACAGCACCTGGCCCGTGATTCTATGTATGTATAACCTTCCTCCTTGGATGTGCATGAAGCGGAAGTTCATTATGATGCCAGTTCTCATCCAAGGCCCTAAGCAACCCGGCAACGAAATTGATGTGTACCTAAGGCCATTAGTTGAAGAACTTTTACAGCTGTGGAATGGAAACGGTGTACGTATGTGGGATGAGCACAGACAGGAGGAATTTAACCTTAAGGCGTTGCTGTTCGTGACCATCAACGATTGGCCCGCTCTCAGTAACCTTTCAGGACAGACAAACAAAGGATACCACGCATGCACGCACTGTTTAGATGACACTGAAAGTATATACCTGGACAAATGCAGGAAGAATGTGTACCTGGGCCATCGTCGATTTCTTCCGACCAACCATCAATGTCGAAAGAAAGGCAAGCATTTCAAAGGCGAGGCAGATCATCGGAAGAAGCCCGCCATGCGCACCGGTGATCACGTGCTTGCTATGGTCAATGATTTACACTACGTAATCTTTGGAAAGGGTCCCGGTGGACTAGCTGTTCCGAATGACGCTGAGGGACACGCACCCATGTGGAACAAGAAATCTATATTTTGGGACCTACCCTACTGGAAAGACCTAGAGGTCCGCTCCTCAATCGACGTGATGCACGTGACGAAGAACCTTTGCGTGAAACTGCTAGGCTTCTTGGGCGTGTATGGGAAGACAAAAGATACACCCGAGGCATGAGAGGACCTGCAACGTTTGCACGAAAAAGACGGCATGCCTCCGAAGCAGTATAAAGGTCCTGCCAGCTACGCTCTTACGAAAGAAGAGAAAGAAATCTTCTTTGAATGCCTGCTCAGTATGAAGGTCACGACTGGCTTCTCGTCGAATATAAAGGGAATAATAAATATGCCAGAGAAAAAGTTTCAGAACCTAAAGTCTCATGACTGCCACGTGATTACGACACAACTGCTTCCGGTTGCATTGAGGGGGCTTCTACCGGAAAACGTTCGATTAGCCATTGTGAAGCTATGTGCATTCCTCAATGCAATCTCTCAGAAGGTGATCGATCCAGAAATCGTACCAAGGCTAAGGAGTGATGTGGCGCAATGTCTTGTCAGTTTCAAGCTGGTGTTCCCACCATCCTTCTTCAATATCATGACGCACGTCCTAGTTCATCTAGTCGACGAGATTGTCATCCTGGGCCCGTATTTCTACACAATATGTTCCCCTTTGAGAGGTTCATGGGAGTCCTAAAGAAATATGTCCATAACCGCGCTAGGCCAGAAGGAAGCATCTCCATGGGCCATCAAATAGAGGATGTTATCGGGTTTTGTGTTGACTTCATTCCTGGCCTTAACAAGATAGGTCTCCCTAAATCGCGGTATGAGGGGAGACTGACTGGAAAAGGCACTCTAGGAAGAGACTCAATAATATGCAGGGACGGATATTCTTGGTCTCAAGCACACTCCACAGTTCTACAGAACTCTACCTTGGTGACCCCGTATGTCGATGAACACAAGAACAGTCTGCGCTCCAAACACCCGGAGCAGTGCGATGACTGGATTACATGTGAACACATCAGGACTTTCAGCAGTTGGTTGGAAACACGTCTCAGAGGTGACAACACTGTTTGTGATGAGTTGTACTAGTTGTCCAGGGGACCATCTTTGACTGTATTGACTTACAAAGGATACAAGATAAATGGGAATACATTTTACACGATCGCCCAAGATCAAAAGAGCACCAACCAAAACAGCGGTGTCCACTTTGATGCAGCAACCGAGAGCGGAAAGGACACATATTATGGTTACATAGTGGACATATGGGAACTTGACTACGGACCTGATTTTAAGGTCCCTTTGTTTAAGTGCAAATGGGTCAATCTGTTAGGCGGCTGGGTACAGGTAGACCCATAGTATGGAATGACAACAGTGGATCTGAAAAATCTTGGGTACACTGACGAACCGTTCGTCCTAGCCAATGATGTGGCACAGGTTATCTATGTGAAGGACATGTCTACCAAACCGAGAAAAAGAAAAGATAAGAAAGCGAATACATCATACGATGAGCCAAAGCGCCACATAGTTCTTTCAGGAAAAAGGGACATCCTGGGAGTGGACGGCAAGGCAGACATGTCTGAAGATTATGAAAAGTTTCATGAAATTCCTCCCTTCAATGTCAAGGCTGACCCAAGCATCCTGATAAACAATGAAGATTATCCATGGTTACGGCGCAATAAGCAAATGACACAAGCGAAGAAAAAGTGAAGACTTTCTCCCGCAATAAGCAAATGCTATGTGGGTGAAATTATGATACCATCCCAACTTTCAACTTTTTCAGAGTTCATTTGAAATGCTTTCATGTCTTATGGTTCGAAACTTTGATACTTCGAAAGTGATTGTCCATTTTGTACACGAAGTGCATCAAGTTTTTGTCGTAACCCTCTCTACTTTTTGGAACATGTTATGTGGGTGAAATGATGATACCATGCCAACTTTCAACCTTTTCAGAGTTCATTTTGAAATGCTTTCCAATTTCAGAGTCATTTAGCTCAAAGAATGAATTAATAGCAAACAGAATGAACTACAAAACTTTTATGAAAATAAAAACAATCAATTAAAATATTATGTTATGATCAACTAAAATAAAACTATAATATTCTTCAATAGCAAAAAGAATATAATTTGTGTGACCTAAAATCAAACTATAAGTATTTAATTGTAAGTATAAATAAAAAATAAATAGCAAAGAAGAAAAAAAATTCTAATTTTATAGTAAAGTTATTCATAAACTAGTGATTCACACAAATTTTTAAAAATTCAAATTTAAACTATTTAAAATTTAAAACTAATGGCACTAACAGAAAGTTTATAATTTTTGTGACCTAAAAGCAAAAAGAAATCACTAAAAAACTGTAAGTATTTAGTTTTAAGTAGAAATAAAAAATAAATAGAAAAAAATTCTAATTTTATAGTAAAGTTATTCATAAACTAGTGATTCACACAAATTTTTAAAAATTCAAATTTAAACTATTTAAAATTTAAAACTAATGGCACTAACAGAAAGTTTATAATTTTTGTGACCGAAAAGCAAAAAGAAATCACTAAAAAACTGTAAGTATTTAGTTTTAAGTAGAAATAAAAAAAATAAAAAACCAAAAAAATGTAGAAATAAAAAAGAAAAGACCACAAAAAATGCCACCTACTGGGCCTCCACGGCCTGAATACGACTAGAAACCCTACATGGGCCAGGATTCAGGCCCGCAGAAGGCCCAATAGGCCCACAGGCAAAGCAGTGTCAAATTAGGCCCATAGGCCTGCAGTTCAGAGGAGTTCGAGAGGGAGGAGGCAGCAGAGCTTATAAACTGGTGTTGGGCGCTGTCAACTAGCGATGTGGGACTAGACTTATGGGCGCGGGGCAGCACAAGGGTATTGTTCCCGGTTGGTGGCACCAACCGGGACTAAAGGTGGCATTGGTCCCGGTTGGTGGCACCAGCCGTGACCATTGCCCCCCTTTAGTCCCGGTTGGTGCCACCAACCGGGACCAATGGGCTTCGCTTCCCGCCCTTTGGGCTGCCGAAAAGAGGCCATTGGTCTCGGTTCGTGGCACCAACCGGGACTAATGCCCACCTTTAGTCCCGGTTGCTGCCACGAACCGAGACTAAAGCCTCTTCTATATAAGGCCACACTTTGGAATTTTTCATTCTCATCTTGCAGTTGCCGCCCCTGACGCCGCCAGGCTGCCCCGACGCCGCCCGCCCCCATCGTCGCCGTCGCCCGCGACGCGCGCCGCCCCGGCCTGCCCCCGTCGCCGTCGCCCTCGTCCCTGCCCCGACGCGCACCGCCCCGTCCCGCCCTCGCCGTCGCCCGCGCCGGCCCCTTGCTCGACGCCCGCCGCCCCGGCTACCATCCCCGTCACCGCGTGCCGCCCCGAGCCTGCCGTCCTCGTCGCCGGACTCCAGCCATCGCCGCCCCCCTCAAAGTGAGCCCCCATCTCGAGTGCCACTCTTGCACCCGAGCGCCCTTGCTCCGCCCCTGCTCCATGGTCGCTGCCGCCCGAGCGCCCCGGCTCCGCCCCTGCACCCTTGCTCCGCCCCTGCTCCGCCGGCCCCGAGCGCCCGAGGAGAAGTAGAGGAGAGGAGAAGTGGAGCAGCAGCAACGCGCTGTCCACTTTTCTGAATTTTTTGGAACAGGAGGAATTTTTTTGTCCATATAGAAGGTGTTTGATGAAATGCTAGATGGCTTTGGGCATTTTTGGAATTTTTTAAAAAAATTTGTGGTGAGGTACTGATGCAAGACAAAGGCGATGGCAAAATTTCAGAATTTTTGGAGAGGTTTAGAATAGGTTTTCAACAAGTTATTTGAATCCGATTCAAATTTCATTTGAATGAAATTTGAAAATTTTGAACTATGGATCAGAATATGCTAAATATGTGAAAAATGTTTTTATATGATGTTTTTTTTCATATATGTATTCATTTTTTTATTTAGGTTGTTAATTAGTAGATATCGATTTTAGGTTAGCGTAGAGGAAAAAGTAAAATAAGGAAAAGGAAGAAAAGAGGAAGAAGGAAGAAGAAGAAGAAGAAGAAAAGGAAGGAGTGGAAAAAGGAAAATAAGAAGAGGAAGGATTCTTCTTTTTTCTTTGATCTTCTCCTCTATTTTGTTCATGGATATATGCTAAAGAAAACGAGGGGGTGATAGATGATGATGAGGGGTCGAGAGTGGGACGAGAGGTCGAGGGGAGAAAAAATATGTTATCAGGGACGAGGGTCATCGAGGGGTCGAGAGAGGGATGAGGGGTCGAGAGAACTAAATAAGAAGAAGAAGAGGAGAGGAAGAAGAGGAGAAATAAATAAGAAGAAGAAAAAATAAGGGGAAGAAGAGGGAGAAGAAGAGGAGAGGAAGAAGAGGAAGTATTCTCCTCTATTCTTTCTTTTCTTCTTTTTTCTTCTTCTTCTTCCTCTTTATTTTATCGGGAACGAGGGTCGTCGAGAGGTCGAGGAGCGGTAGAGGAGAAACCCTAAATAGAAAGTATCGTCGGTGTGAGATACATGTACCGTCGGTGTCGGACACTACACCCACATCCCACAAGTGGCGCGGGCTTCGACGCCCACGTCACTTGTGGGACGTGGATGTAGTGTCCGACACCGAAGGCCACATGTATCTCACACCCATGATACTTGCTAGCTATTTAGGGTTTCTCTACCGAAAAGAAGAGGAGAAATAAATAAGAAGAAGAAAAAAGAAGAAAAAGAAGAGGAGAAGAAGAAAGGAATAGTGGAGAAGAAGAGAAAATAGAATATATTCTATTTTCTCTTTTCTCCACTATTCCTTTCTTCTTCTCCTCTTTTTTTTCTTCTTTTCTTCTTCTTCTTCTTCTTCTTCTTCTTATTCTTATTAGCCGGAAGTAGAGAGAAGTTTCCTAGTGTCAAAGTATTGAAGAAATCCATGCCTTCATCATTAGCCGGAAGTAACCAGGGCATGTTGGTACGAAGTTCTGCAAAGTTGTTTTGGAATGGAGTCCCAGATAGAATAATCCGCCTTTTGGTACCAATTCAGCAAAGGCCTTCCAAATAGCGATATTCGGAAGGCTCTTGCTGAACTTTGTACCAAAAGGCGGATTATCCTATCTGGGAGTCCGTTCCAGAACAACTTTGAAGAGCTTCGTACCATCATGAACATGTTACTTTCGCCTAATGATGAAGACATGGTTTTGTTGAATCCTGAGACACTACGCAACCTCCCGACCCCTCGGCGATCCTCTCGAACATGAGAGGAATAAGAGGATCGTCGAGGGGTCGAGGGTTCCAGGGTCGTCGAGGGGTCGAGGATCGCCGAGGGGTCGAGAGAGGTTTCCTAGTGTCAAAGTATTGAAGAAATCCATGCCTTCATCATTAGCCGGAAGTAACCAGGGCATGTTGGTACGAAGTTCTGCAAAGTTGTTTTGGAATGGAGTCCCGGATAGAATAATCCGCCTTTTGGTACCAATTCAGCAAAGGCCTTCCAAATAGCGATATTCGGAAGGCTCTTGCTGAACTTTGTACGAAAAGGCGGATTATCCTATCTGGGAGTCCGTTCCAGAACAACTTTGAAGAGCTTCGTACCATCATGCACATGTTACTTTCACCTAATGATGAAGACATGGTTTTGTTGAATCCTGAGACACTAGGCAACCTCCCGACCCCTCGGCGATCCTATCGAACATGAGAGGAAGAAGAGGATAAAAAAAGAAGAGGAAGAAGAAAAAAAGAGGAGAAGAAAGAATAGAGGAGATCTTCTCCTCTATTCTTTCTTCTCCTCTTATTTTTCTTCTTCTTCCTCTTTTTTTATCGGGAACGAGGGTCGTCGAGGGACGTAGATGTAGTGTCGTCGTTGTCGATATATACCCCCTCCCGATAGCTTACTATGATTAGGTAGCTAGTTCTACGTTTGGCACTAATATATCCATCTGTCATGTTTGAATAATAATTGCCATGTTGTAAATATTTGTAGAAACTATGGACACCGCCCTAGACGAAGCAACAAAAGAAGCGTTGTTGAGGGACATAATCGCAGAAGGAAGTGATGCCATCTCGTTGTTTCTCAACGAAACCGATGGTCTGGAAGGAGAGGGTGAACAAGCTGGCTACGGTGACCTAATGCCGGTGCAAGAAGAAGAACATGAGGACGGCTCTGGTGACCCAATGCCGGTGCAAGAAGGAGACCGTGATGACGGCTCCGGTGACCGAACCGAGTCCGGCCAGGTATATATATTAGTTAAGCCTATGCTGACTAGCTGATTGATGCATTCATTGTTTTGGTATGTACACATATTAATTAAGTCTTTGTTCTTTTTTCTAGCCCTCCGGATCGAGCACAACTTCGGTAAAGAGACGAGGCCCGAAGAAAAAGTTGAGCTCGGATGAAAAGTTTGAGATCATAGCAATCACGCCCGACGGCCAACCTATTGAACCCCTCCGGACAAAGAGCGCATTTGTTGCTCAGTGCGGGGTTCTGGTTAGGGACAAGATCCCGATAAGCATCCAGCAATGGTTTAAGCCGGCTACAGAAGATCCTGAGGTGTCTTATGTCAATGATATGCAGAAAAATGATCTTTGGACTGAGCTGAAGTCAAATTTCACCCTACCGCCTGAGGATAATCCAGAGAACCCAGTTAAAGAGAAATTAATCAAGTCTTTTGCTCTGAAGAGGATGGCAGAACTATTCAGGAGGTGGAAGAAAGAGCTGAATAAGTTTGTCGAAAATAACGAGACACCAGAATTCAAGGGCAGATATGAGAAGATCAGAGATCACTGGCCCGCATTTGTGGCCTACAAGACATCGGAAAAGAGTCAGAAGATGTCAGCGACAAACAAGCAAAATGCTGCGAAGAAGAAGCTTCACCATCGCACGGGGTCAGGTGGCTACCTCGTAGCCCGGCCTAAGTGGTCCAAGACTGAGAATGATCTGGTTCATAAAGGGATCGAACCAGAGACAATTAACTAGCTAGACCGTTGCCGGACTTGGTTCTTCGGGGCTGGCGGAACACTGGACCCTGTAACAGGGAAGTGCATTTGGACAAACGATCAAATGGACATACCAGTCAGTAAGCTTAAGCAGTATATCGAAGCAGCGCAGGAAGGGACGTTCTTTCCAGACAGAGAGAACGACGAGCTCACAATGGCCCTCGGGAATCCTGAGCACCCTGGACGGACACGAGGCACGCCAGGCTCCATTCCGTGGAAGGTTGGGTTTCCGGACGCAGGCGGTTACAAATCCCATGAGAGGAGGAAAAAAGTGCAGCAGACCCAAATGCAGGCGCTGAAAGCAAGGGTAGACGCGATAGAGGAACGAGAAGCAAATCGCAGCAAACGTACTGCCGAAGCCTCCCCCGAAGCTACCCCGCCATCTCAGCGCAGAAGCAGCGTGGCTTCCACCGAGCTGCTTCAGCCGGAGCATGCCTTGACGGCTCCTGCCAGCTATCCCGTGGATGCTATAACGGAGTCTCAAAATTGCCACCTTATGACGCAATGGATGAATTTGAAGGTCAAGGCGGCTGTTGGCTCTGTTTTTCCTACTGAACCCGGCGCAACTTTTCACTGCCGGCCGATTCCAGAAGGATATGCTAGGGTGATGGTGGATGAGATAACGGAGGGATTTGAGGACCTCCAGCTTGACCACCCTACCGGTGAAGGGGAGACTCGGCTGGGGTCTGCTCTGAAGACTCCATGCCTATGGTGGAAGGAGCTCATCAACCTTCCGAACTGGACGCCACCGCCTCCTCCTCCTCCTCCGGCGAGTCAGGGCACTCCGCCTCCACCGCCTCCTCCTCCGGCGAGTGACGATCAGGGCCCTCGGCCGGCTCCTTCTCTGACGCGTGGCGGCACTCCGCCTCCTTCTCCGCCTACGCCGACGCGCCCGAGCAGCCAGCCTCCTCCTTCTCCGCCTCGTCAGCAAGGGCGGAAGAGACCTGACACCGCTCCAGCTGCTCCGGCGCGTCGTAGTCCTTCTCTTCCGCCTCTTAAGCAAGTAAAGAAGACAACCGCTACGTCTGCTCGGTCGGCGTCTAGCAGTACAACCAGAGGCGGGAGGACATACAGATTCGGTCCTTCTCTGAAGACTCCAGAGAAGTTACCATACGAGAGGACCCAGGAGGAGAACGCCGAGATCGCGCGAGAAGAAGTAAAGAAATTCTTTGAAGGGGTGAAAGCAAAGAAACATCCACCTCCGGAGGAGAAGGTAGATCGGGTGAAAGTGAAGCGCACTCTGGCTTCCCTGACAAAACCACCGAAGTTTGATTCGCCGAAAGGAAACTATGACCGCATTATTGGAAAGGAATTTGCCGAAGCAGAGCGGTCGGGAAGTACTGTCAGTGATCAAAGGCTGAAAGAACGACGAGCTGGGAAACAAATTGCCCAGCTCGGCGAACAAGCGAAGCAATCGTGCCCCCCGCTCAAGGTGCCTAGCCACAACGTCGATAATGATCCGAGGATGGTGCCCGGTTATAGCAATCTTGCAGATTACCTACCCGACGAAGTACATTATGAACCCATGGAGGTGCAGATACAAAGATACGAGTACGGGAAGCCTCTCGTCAAAGATGAAAGATCTCTATCAACGATGATGCGAAGATTGCATGATTGGTACTTGAAAATCTGCAGAGACTCTGGGGGGAGGAGTACCTTGTATGTGAAAGTTAAAAAGGAGCATGACCTCGTTGGAATTGATCTGTTGCATGTTCCATTTGAGGAGTTCTATCAGTTTTTCAATCAATTGGCCCTCGATAAAACAACGGTCGCCTGCTACTCTCTGTAAGTAGTACTACTTCTGTCATTAAGTTTCTCTATATAGCTTAGCTCTTTCATTGCATGTATTTATAATCATCCTCACTATATTATGCAGATTGAAGATCGCCGAATTGAAGAAAAGACAAGTCGGTGATATTGGGTTCATTAACACACATCTCATAGATGCAACTCAGGTTAAACTTCATGCCGCAGCTACCGTGGCCAGCTTGCTACGATCGTTCGTAATAAATCAAAACAAAGATATAATACTCTTTCCTTACAACTTCAGGTGAGTGTTACTGTCTTGTGCGTATTCGGTTTCCCTTATATATTAGTCAAGGTTATAGTAATGTAATTCATGAGTTATGCATGTGTGTGCAGTTTCCACTATATTCTCCTAGAGATTAAGCTTGAGCAGGGAGTAGTAACCGTCTTGGACTCTAAACGAAAAGATCCCAAGGAGTATGCGGACATGAATGAAATCCTCAAGAAGTAAGTTAAATCGATCATTATCCACCATATCAGCAACCTTGTTCATTTCCTGATATCAAGTAATTGTTTTCTTTGTCCGGCAGGGTTTGGAGAAAATTCACCAAAACAGTTCTGGGACTGCCGAAGGAGCTGGAATTTAGACACCCGAAAGTAAGTACTATAGTAGCATGTTACGCGCATCTCCTAGTGATTCAAGCGCTAGTTTCATCAATACCATTTAGCATTCTTGCTTATCAGTTTGATTGACCTCTATTTCTTGTAAAGTGGTTGTGGCAGGAACAAGGGAATGATTTCTGTGGATACTACATCTGCGAGTCCATCCGCCACACGACATGTGAGCGGGGCGGGTACTCTAACGAACAATATGAAGTACGTAAATAACAAAATTCACAATTTTATTTTATTACCATCATTTGTGTTGAGTTTCATTCATTTATATATATATATATATGTATTGACCCCCTTCTTCAAATTAGATGTTTCAGAAGCGGGATGAACTCCTAGCACTAGCTCGCATGCGAGCAATTCAAGAGGAATTGGCGGCATTCTTTCTTGACCACGTGATCCCTGAAGACGGAGAATTCTATGTGGACCCTGAGTCCGTATGATTATATTTGTAAGAGATAATTATTGTATATATGTAGTCGGTAGTGTCAGATAGATATACGAGAACTTGTTGTTCGACCAATCTCTCGGAGAAGGAGAGGTGGTCGATATCACTTCTCTCTGTATATATGCATATATGTTCATGACGATCTTCTGTTTCCTTCGTTTGCTTACTAGCTAGCTAGCGTGTCTAGTCCTCTCTATATACGTATGTATAGTACGTAGCGTCGACCAAGCACGGACATAACAGAGGACACTTCTCTCTATTAATTATAACTAGCTAACACAATATATGGAACACCTAAATAACCCCCCAAAACCCCCAACCCCCCCCCCCCCTTTCAAAAAAAAAACAAAAACCCCAGCCACAGAAGTGCTGACGCGTGGACGCCTATTGGTCCCGGTTGGTGCCACCAACCGGGACCAAAGGGTCTCCTGACTGGGCTCTGCGCACTGCCCACGTGGAGGGCCTTTAGTCCCGGTTCTGGATTGAACCGGGACTAAAGGGGGGAGGTATTCGTACCGACACTTTAGTCCCGGTTCCTGAACCGGGACTAAAGGCCCTTACGAACCGGGACTATAGGCCCTTTTTCTACCAGTGCTTCCCCCTTTAGGACTCTTCCTTTCCCTCTTCTCTTGGCGCATGGGCCTCTTGGGGCTGGTGCCCTTGGCCCATATAGGCCAAGGCGCACCCCCTACAGCCCATGTGGCCCCCCGGGGCAGGTGGCCCCACCCGGTGGACCCCCGGGACCCTTCCGATGGTCCCGGTACAATACCGGTGACCCCGAAACTTGTCCCGATGGCCGAAATAGCACTTCCTATATATGATTCTTTACGTCCGGACCATTCCGGAACTCCTCGTGACGTCCGGGATCTCATCCGGGACTCCGAACAACTTTCAGGTTACCGCATACTAATATCTCTATAACCCTAGCGTCACCGAACCTTAAGTGTGTAGACCCTACGGGTTCGGGAGACATGCAGAGATGACCGAGATGACCCTCCGGTCAATAACCAACAGCGGGATCTGGATACCCATGTTGGCTCCCACATGTTCCACGATGATCTCATCAGATGAACCACGATGTCAAGGACTTAATCAATCCCGTATACAATTCCCTTTGTCTATCGGTACGACACTTGCCCGAGATTCGATCGTCGGTATCCCGATACCTTGTTCCATCTCGTTACCGGCAAGTCTCTTTACTCGTTCCGTAACACATCATCCTGTGATCAACTCCTTGATCACATTGTGCACATTATGATGATGTCCTATCGAGTGGGCCCAGAGACACCTCTCCGTCACACGGAGTGACAAATCCCAGTCTCGATTCGCGCCAATCCAACAGACACTTTCGGAGATACCCGTAGTGTACCTTTATAGCCACCGAGTTACGTTGTGACGTTTGGCACACCCAAAGCACTCCTACGATATCCGGGAGTTGCACAATCTCATGGTCTAAGGAAATGATACTTGACATTAGAAAAGCTTTAGCATACGAACTACACGATCTAGTGCTATGCTTAGGATTGGGTCTTGTCCATCACATCATTCTCCTAATGATGTGATCCCGTTATCAACGACATCCAATGTCCATGGTCAGGAAACCGTAACCATCTATTGATCAACGAGCTAGTCAACTAGAGGCTTACTAGGGACATGGTGTTGTCTATGTATCCGCACATGTATCTGAGTTTCCTATCAATACAATTCTAGCATGGATAATAAACGATTATCATGAACAAGGAAATATAATAATAACTAATTTATTATTGCCTCTAGGGCATTTCCAACAGCTGCATCATTTATCCCCTCACTACATGGGTTATTTCTATTCGCGCAGCACCACAGCAGCAGACTCACAACCGCTCGAACACATATGGAGTATTTGTTTTTCACTACGGCTCTTAGCAAATCTCGAGGACGAGATTTTTCTTAAGGGGGGTAGTAATTGTAACACCCCAAAAATTTAACCAGGTTTTAGTTATTAAAATTTTGCTAAGAGTTTAAAATTTTTGCCTGCAAGTATATCCCTGTTGATTTCAAAACCTTTCCTTTAATATTAAGAATTTTTTTTCCCAAATGGATCCTTCCAAAACATATTGGACTTATATGCCCTCCTTTTAAAAACAACTCTCAATCAGTAGATTTATTTATTTAATTATTTCACCCTGAGCTTTATTCATTGAAATGACTTGTTTTATGTTTTGGAGCTCTTTTTGTACTACAACCAGTTGATAGATTTAACTAAAACTCCAACCAAAATTTGGAGATGTCATGTGATGTCTCTAGATCACTTTTGTGCAATAATATATTTTTTTAGTGCATATTTTGAGTGCTACACCTATTTTTCTTCTCTGGTCCAGTGGGCAATTTTGCACTACAACCCTTTTATATATTTCTTCCTAGTTTCCACCAAAATTATGGGATGTCGGTAGGAGCATATCATTCCATTATATGCAAAAATCCAGGGTTGTTCCTTGAAAATTTTGAGTGAAACAACCTCATCTCCATTCTGGTCCAACATGATGGTTTGTACAGCAACCATATTCTTGCTTGCTCTTTAGCCCTTGATTCTTTTTCCTACTTGTAGTCCTCCATGTTAAACTCCTAAGTCCAGGAGCATGCAACCATTGGCATATTTTTGGTTCATGAAATAATGCCATTCACATCCTGTCCAGATTTGAAGTTCTGCAAAACTTGCACTAGCAAGTTTGTGCTTTCCACCAACTAACCTCACCACCCTCTTGTGCATCCAAAGAGACACTGATCTGGAAGATTTGGCCCCTCCAAGAAATGCCTAGGTGCCTGTGGCATTTTGTCAAACACCTGGAGTGCATGATCAAATTTGACATGAATGGTTGCTTGCATTATGAACTTGACCACCTGACCAAACCACCTTGTCCCTTGTTACCCTTACTAAACCTAGCCTAGTCCTGTTGCTTGCCAACCTCACCTGTGACCTGTAGCATGCCACGGCATTGTATCGAACACCTTCCGTGCGTGCACTGGACGCGCCCAGAGCGCGCGTATTGCACGAACCGCGCCCGAGCCGACACGCTGGCCCCCCTGGTTTTGGCCCGCTCTGCAGCACCACGCCATGCACTTCCCCCCCTCACAGCAACGCGCCAAACCGCCCTGGCAGCCTACAGCGACGCCGACAGAGCTTTTGGCGGCACACCGGCGTCCGCAGCGCCTCTGCCACGGTTGGCGCAGCCAAAGCCACCCCGGCTCGCCACCTGCCCCTGGGAACAGCGCAAGCTTATCCCCTCGCTCGTCGGCTAGCTCCCGTCGTCGCCACGACGCCCTGACACTACAGGGAGGCAGTTCGCCGTCGTCCTTATCGCCGGCCGCCTCGGACCCGACCTCCACCGTGTATATAAGGACCCCGGAGCTCAAGCGAGACCTCGAGCAACCTCATATGATCCTCCTAGTGCTGCCTTGGCCAGCAGTCGAGAGAGGGAAGGCCTTCTTCCCCGAGTCCGGCCGATTCGGCCGCCACCAAGTTCCGTCCAATTCCGTCGCCACCAGTGCCTCTCCCTCTCCATTCTCTCCACCAAGAACTCTCCCTCCCTCTCGCGAGCACAACCCCACGCTCAATTCTGGCCGGAGACCACCGCAGCCCCAAACCCACTTTGTCCCCGGAGCGTCGTCCGCCGTGGAGCTCGTCGCCGATGGCTCCCTCCGTCCCCATCACTCCCTCGACCACCGGGAGGACCGCCTAGGAGTGGAGGATCCATCCCTGCACTCGGATGCCCGCGAAGAACCGCCATTCGCCGGCGGCGACCGCCGGACGCCCCGCCTCTGCTCGGGCAGAGAAGAGGAGGGAGTGGGGACTGGTCAAACCTGACCAGTGGGCCCCTGGACCCACTGTCAGAGATCCAGCCCCGCCTCCACGTGTTTAAGTGGAAGCGCAAAACCCCGAGTACGTCTCCCCTGTACGAAGGCGTATTCTGCCCGAAACGTTTTATTTTCTGTTTTGTTTTAAATAACAGATTTTGACCAAACTTTGACTGCTTATAACTTTTTAAATATAACTCCAAATAAATTAATTCTTTCTCCTACCTCTTTCAAATATGGTCTAGTTTATTTTAAGATTTATTTAAAAAAATTCAAAACAACTTTTTGTGTTGTTTTGATTTTGTGTGTTAATTCAAATATATTCTTTTAATAGAATTTTTGAAGATTTCAAGATGTTTTGGATTGCACCCTGTTTTCCCATGACCTGAAGGCAAGCATTCTGAACCCCGGCATAATATTTTGTGTGTTCGATGACACGTTTATAACATCACCTCATGTCGGTGTACTAGAGTAGGGGTACCCTAGTATCCCGAACTTGTGCACGGGCAGTGGCAGCATCCCGTGGCAAGGCTTGCCGGGTGACCGCCAAGGTCCTCCGTGGTTCCTTTGGAGCCATTCAAGAACAAAGTATCCAAGCTAAAGAGACAAGACCCCAGCAAGAGGAGCTTGCCGGGAAGGCCAACCAAGGCACCTCAAGACCCCGGCAAGAGGAGCTTGCTGGGAAGGCCAACCAAGGCATCTCAAGGAACTTGCCGCGACGCGTCGCACGTCCCGGCAAGGCCCGGTGAGCGACAAGCTCCCGGGCGCGACAAGACAACAACCGCGGCAAGGCGCTTGCCACGGCAAGGCACCACTGTGCCCGCGCTCCAGCACATCCACCAACGTGTCGCTCTGGGACCCTTCCAGGCGAACGTGGCAGGAGGCTGTGCAGCCAGCGGTGAGCGGTGGCAAGCGGCGCTGACAAGATCGCCATCGTGGCGAGTGGTGGCGTCCCTGACGGTCCCTTTTTGCACTGTTTAGGCGACACATACGGGCATTTAATGTCCTTGTCCCCTGCCGTCAGGGTTAGGTATGATACACTGTAGCAGGTAGCTGTACCTACCGCAACACCTTCCCATTTTTACCCTTTGCCTCCGTTGCCACCTATTGGTGACCCCTTGAGCATATAAAAGGAGGCCCGTGTGCAACGTAGAGGGGGGTTCGAAGACACTCACGCTCGGTCTCGTTAGCTGCTGGTGTGCACTGTAGCACTCCGCGCTCCCGAACAAGAAATCAATACAAATCACAAAGCAGGAGTAGGGTTCTACGCATCCGTGCGTCCCGAACCTGGGTAAACCGCTCGCGTGCTTCGCCTCGATCCGCTCTTTGTGCGACCTACGCCCCCGCCGAACCGAAAGGGACTCGGCCCGCCGGTCCCATAGGTGTTCGTGGATCAGTCCCCCGACATCTTTGGCGTGCTTATCAGGCCTGGCATCTTCAGCATGTTATATGCGTAGTGAGAGGCTGCCATGAACTTGGCGAGTGCTGGACGGCCAAGTATCCCATTGTAAGGCAATGGAATATCGGCAACGTCAGAAGTGACCCTATTAGTCCTGAAGTTCAGCTCGCTGCCAAATGTTACTGGCAACGTGACCTTCCCCTTCGGCTTGCTCCTTCCCGGGTTGAGCTTTCCTGCGGGCGAATGTCGACGTGTTTGCGTGGCAACCGTCTGACATCCCCGATGTTCCCAGGAAAGTAATTGAGCACCACCTTACCGTTTGTCCTCATGCGCGGCCCGTCAAGCAGAAGGTCAGGAAGCAGGCAGTGGAGCGCCAAGAATTTATTGCAGAAGAGATCAAGAAGCTGGAAGCAGCAGGCCTTGTCAGAGGAGTGCTCCATCCTATGTGGTTGGCCAATCATGTAGTCGTGCGCAAGGCGAACGGAAAATGGAGACTTTGTATCGATTTTACCGATGTTAACAAAGCTTGTCCCAAAGACCCATTTCCTCTGCCGCGCATTGACCAGATTGTTGACTCCACAGCCGGATGTGATTTGCTTTCATTTCTTGACGCATATTCAGGATACCATCAGATCTTCATGGCAGAAGAGGATGAGGAGAAGACCGCATTTATTACTCCATGTGGCACATACTGTTTCATACGGATGCCTTTCGGATTAAAAAATGCTGGCTCAACATTTGCAAGAGTAGTCCATGTCGCTCTTGATCCACAAATACACAGAAATGTGGAAGCATACATGGATGACATAGTGGTCAAGAGCAAGGACAAGGCAACTCTGATCCAAGATCTAGACGAGACCTTTGCAAATCTGCGCAAGATCAGCCTCAAGCTCAACCCAGAGAAGTGTGTGTTTGGAGTCCCCTCCGGCAAGCTTCTCGGGTTCTTCGTGTCTTAGCGGGGAATTGAAGCCAATCCCGACAAGATCAAGGCCATTGAGCAGATTGAAGCACCAAAGCGCGTCAAAGATGTGCGAAGACTTGCCAGTTGCGTGGCTGCTCTCAGCAGGTTTATCTCTAGGTCTGCTGAGCGCGCCCTGCCATTTTTCAAATAATTGAAAAAGGCAGGTCCAATGAAATGGACTCCGGAAGCGGAGGCTGCGCTGCAAGACTTGAAGAGATACCTGTCCTCCCCTCCAATACTTGTCGCACCTAAGCCACAAGAAAAGTTGCTGCTGTATATAGCGACAACCAATCAAGTGGTTAGTGCTGCATTAGTAGCAGAGAGGGAGGCAGATGACGAGCCAGCAACCACGGCAAGCGCATCCAGCGACAAGCAACGGGCTTCCCCGACAAGCTCTGGTCCTGACAAAGATGGATCTGCGCAGATGCGCGAGGAGATACAGAAGAAAATGATGCGGCGCCCAGTTTACTTTGTCAGTTCCCTTCTGCAGGGGGCTAGGTCAAGGTACTCTGGCGTGCAGAAATTGCTTTTCGGCCTTCTCATGGCCTCGAGAAAGTTGCGCCATTACTTCCAAGCACATGAGATCACAGTTGTCACTCGCTTTCCGCTGAAGAGGATACTACAGAATCCAGAAGCGACAGGCAGGATTGTTGAGTGGGCACTGGAACTGTCAAGCTTTGGCCTCAAGTTTGAGAGCACTTCGACTATCTAGAGCAGAGCATTGGCAGAATTCATAGCAGAATGGACGCCAACACCGGATGAAGAAATTCCAGAAACGAGCATCCCCGTCGATGAAGCAAGCAAAGAGTGGCTGATGTACTTTGATGGTGCCTTTTCGCTGCAAGGCGCTGGCGCTGGCGTGCTGCTTGTCGCACCCGCCGGAGAGCACCTCAAGTACGTAGTCTAGATGCACTTTCCCAAGGAGCAAACAACAAACAATACTGCAGAGTATGAAGGCTTGCTTGTCGGTCTCAGGATCGCGGCAGACCTTGGGATCAAGAAGCTCATTGTCAAGGGTGACTCACAGCTTGTCGTCCGCCAAGTAAACAAGAGCTATCAGAGTCCGTTGATGGAATCCTACATCGACGAAGTGAGAAAGCTAGAAGAGCACTTTGAAGGCCTACAGATGGAGCATGTTCCAAGAGCTCAGAACGCCATTGTTGATGGCCTGTCAAAGTGCGCCGCACTTAAATTACCTGTGGAACCAGGGATCTTTGTGCTCAAGCTGACTCAGCCCTCCGTAACGCCATCAACTGCACAGAGCAAAAAGAGGAAGTTGATTTCTGGTGACTATTTGCTGGCAGAGCTCCCCGAAGCCGCCGCCAAGAAGGTCCCCAAGATCAACGCCAAGAGCGCTGAGGAGCAGTCTGCTCCGGCAAACCCTAGGGTTCGTTCCGTTGAAGCAGAAGCTCCCGACAAGTTTTGCTCCGGCAAGCTTGCCGGGGAACGTCAAGCTCCGGCAGAGGCTCAGGTTCTCGCCGTAGAAGCGGATGTTCCCGCAGCAGCAGATTTGCCTTTAGTCCTTATTGTCGAGCCACAAGCTCCAGCATGGGCACAGCAGATTGTCCGTTTCCTTCAGACAGGAGAACTTCCCGAAGAGCAAGAAGAAGCGGAAAGAGTAGCCCGGCAGTCAAGTATGTACCAGTTTGTCGACAAGACACTGTATAGAAGAAGACTCAACGGTGTGAAATTGAAGTGTATTCACCGGGAAGACGGACAAAAGCTGTTGGCAGAGATACATGGAGGCATATGTGGACACCACATTGGCGCAAGAGCACTTGTCGGCAAAGCATTCCGGCAAGGTTTCTTTTGGCCGAGAGCCCTCCAGGATGCAACTGCACAAGTAACCAAGTGTGAAGCGTGCCAGTTCCATTCCAAGCAGATACACCAACCAGCTCAAGCTCTCCAGACGATCCCTTTATCCTGGCCATTTTCGGTCTGGGGGCTCGACATCCTCGGCCCCTTCCCCCGAGCAGTCGGGGGCTTTGAGTACTTGTACGTCGCGATCGACAAGTTCACAAAGTGGCCGGAAGTGGAACCAGTGAGGAAAGTGACAGCACAGTCAGCAGTCAAGTTCTTCAGGTCGATTGTTTGCCGCTTCGGGATCCCTAACAGGATAATCACCGACAACGGTACACAATTCACGAGCCGCACCTTCATGCAGTACGTCCAAGATCTTGGCGCCAAGGTCTGCTTCGCTTCTATTGCTCACCCGACAAGCAACAGTCAAGCGGAGAGGGCAAATGCTGAAGTGCTACGCGGGCTCAAGACCAGAACTTTCGACAGGCTGCACAAGTGCGGAAGAAACTGGATCGAGGAGCTGCCGGTGGTTCTTTGGTCGATCAGGACGACGCCAAATCGAGCCACTGGCCAGACACCTTTCGCTCTAGTCTACGGAGCAGAGGCAGTTCTCCCCACGGAACTCGTATACGGGTCACCTCGAGTGCTCGCTTATGATGAGCTTGAGAAAGAGCAGCTGCGCCAAGATGACGCGCTGCTCCTTGAGGAAGACCGTCTTCAGGCTGCTGTGCGAGCTGCTCGCTACCAGCAAGCTTTGTGCCGCTATCATGGCCGCAAAGTTAATGCCAGAAGTTTCGAGGAGGGCGACCTTGTTCTTCGGCGTGTTCAGTCCGCCAAGAATTCCAACAAGTTGACGCCGAAGTGGGAAGGCCCTTACCGGGTGAAACGAGTCACTAGGCCTGGCGCTGTCCGCCTTGAGACCGAAGATGCCATTCTGGTGAGCAACTCCTGGAACATTGAGCATCTTCGTAAGTTTTACCCGTAAGGCGCGGTTGCCGGAACCTGTTCCGGCAACCACCTTTTGTACAAGTCTTGCCGCTGTTGCAAGTAATCCTTTGTACAAAGCCGGGCGCAGACCCCGTGCATAAGTAAAGCTCATGTGCTCCGCACATTTTGTCAATTTCCTGCTTTCTATTCATTGCATGTGTTATTTGACACTTTGTGCAGCACCAACTCCCCGGTAAGCAATAACGAGCCATAAGGCCCCATATCTTTATTTTCTCTTCTTTCTTTTTTCTCAAGGAAAAAAAGGTTCCCTCGCCCACAAGTTTGCCGGGGGGAAAAGAGAAGATAATGGTGTGGACCAGGCGTCGTTCAAGAAAGTTTCGCCTTGCCGGGAAGCAAACAACAGAAAAGCTAAGTTGCCAAAGTTTGAGCAATCAGATTTTTTAAATTTTAAGTTATCTCCCTTGAACGACCGCACTTTGTATGGAAAACCTGTGCGCGGAGGAACCAACTCGTAGCTAGTTGCGCCCTTACTTTGTTTCGAGTCCGCTCAACAACTTAAGTGAGCTGCAACTAGTTGCGACAAGGTTTCTTGTCGGTAGCGGCACCGCCAGCAGGCTGCTGACGTCCCGCACTCAGCGCTCGCGGCTAAGGTGCCCACACCGGCAAGTTCCCTAAAAGCGTAGGGTAAAAACATACAAAGGGAGGAATCAAGTAAAGGGAATAACATTGCAATCAATAACCAGAATAGAGTTATATTACAAAGATAGCTTGTCGCGGCTCTAATAGATTGTTTTCATAACATGACAAACAGCGACAAGAAAAGAAGAAATGGGCGGCCTAATCTACGCGATCGCCCTCGATCCTCTTGATCCCGCTCACCTTGTCCACAATGGGTGCGACAAGGGCCTTGAGCGCCTCCAGATCAGCATCCAGCGGCAGGGTCTTGAGGACGTTGGTGATGTTGAGGCCCGGATTGCGGAAGGCCACCTTCACCAACACTTTCTGAAGAGCTCCCGCGCAGATCTTGCGCGACTCGTCGGCCAGCTGCTTTGCGACCCTCTCCCGGAGCCGCTGAAGGGCCGTTGCCACGCCCTTGAAGAACAGGACGAGCTTGGCACTGGGTTGGAGGTTTTCGTCGGAGGGATACCCGAGATCTTCCATCCCTAGCTGCGCCAACTCCCTGTCAATGTCTGTGGCAGCATTCACAAGACTTTCCGTCCAGTGCTCCACAGTCTCCCTGAAGGCGTTTTGGGTGGCGGCAACACTCTCTAGCAGCGCCTTGTCGGCCTTGATTTCCTCCTTCAAGGCCGCCTCCTGCTTCTTGGCGCCGTCCAGCGTCTTGGTCAGAGTGGACAGCTTCACCACAAGATCTGCATTG
This sequence comes from Triticum urartu, assembly GCF_056163025.1. Classification (NCBI taxonomy): domain Eukaryota; kingdom Viridiplantae; phylum Streptophyta; class Magnoliopsida; order Poales; family Poaceae; genus Triticum; species Triticum urartu. The sequence goes on from NC_141879.1 coordinate 17,179,601, forward strand.
GAGTCCCTGGCGGCGCTAAGCTCTTGGCCCTTCTCGGCGAGATCGGCCTTTAGCCGTGCCACCATCGTCTCCAGCTCTTTCTTGGCGGCCTCGGCGGCTGCGGCAGCGTCCTCCGCTTGCTTGAGGGCTCCGCCAAGTCTTTCCTCACGCGCGGCAAGCTCCTCCTCGTGGGCGTCAAGATTGACCTTCCGCTGCGCCAGCTCGCCCTCCTCCGCGGCTAGCTTCACAGCGGCAAGTTGCTGCCGCTCTTCGACTTCAGCCTTCTCGAGGAGGAAGGCCTTCTGTGCTTCAGCGAGCTGCTCCCGCTCCTCCGCCAGGGACCGGAGGGCTTCCCGGTGGAAACCCCCAAGCTCTTCCGCGCGCTTTTCGATGTCTGCTCCCGCCTTCGCGACAAGCGCCCCGCGGGATTCCAGCTTGGCTTGCCGCGCGCGGTAGAGCGACAGCAACTTCCGCAGCAGCCGCTCCTCCTCAGGCTCGTTGCTACTGCTGCTCGGCGCGTCGACCAGCGTCAGTCCTGCGGAGGCGAGCACCTCCCCATCGAAGATCTCCCCCTCGACCGGCGCCCTGGAGCTTGACGCCCAGGGGAGGTTGATGAAGACGTCGTCGCCGGCCTTCAAGTAGACGCCTGGCTGGGGCTCTTCGGAGCCTGGCGCTGCGGCGGCAGCGGACGGGTCGGTGGTCGGTGTAGCGCCTGGCGCTCCTGCGGCCTCAGGGCCGTCAGTGCGATCGCCGGACCCCTCGCCAGTTGCCGCGGCAGCAGCCTTGGTGGCCTCTGCGCCGGCGGGATTGTCAGCACTGGCCGCTTCTTCGGCGGCAACCTCGATCTCCATCTGCTCCACATCAGATAGGTCTGACGGCCGGAAAAGGGGAGAAGAGTCAAGCAAAAATCCAACAAAAAGAAGATCAAGAGAAGAAGAACCCAAGGAAAGTTTTGAAGCAAGAGGAGTACCTGTTCCGGGTCCTGCAGTCGTGGTCTCCACTGTCGGGGGGCCGCTGGTGCTGTCCCTTGCCGGAGACTTCTCCCTTACTGGGAAGCCCTCCCTTACCGGAGAGTTCTCCCTTGTCGGGGGATTCTCCCTTGGCTCCTGGTGGGGCTGCTCTGCTCCTACACAAATCAGCAATCAAATATCAGCAAAGACAGAGTATCCATGCGCACCTCACAAGCGGAAAGCAAACCATATACTTACGCTGGGGGATGCTCTGGAGAAAGGTTGCCGGGTCCGGCAAGGTTGTCTCGGGCGCACCCCCTGTTGTCGCGGTGGGCTCGTCCTCGATGATAATCACCGGAACCTTGGCCCTCTTTGCTGCTCTCTGGGCCAGAGTCCTAAAGAGGAACAAGTTCAGAGAAAAGCAAATGAGATACAAGACAAACAACAAGGATTGAAGAACTGCAAGTATAACAAGGGAGTCTTACTCTTCTTCTTCTTCCTTGTCGGAGCTGAACACGGAGAAGTCGAAGTCTGCCTCACGTCCGGCGCGAGGAGGCGGAGGAGTAGCTTCCCTTGGCCACTTGGCGGGAGCAGTGGCTGCGGTCTGAGACGACCCCGCTCCGGCTGTCGCCGCGGCATGAGAAGCGGCAGGAGCAGAAGCGGTGGTCCGGGAGGACCCCGCTCCAGTTGCTGCATCAGCGTGAGGCGCTCCCGCGGCAACAGTGCTTGCCGCGGTGGAGCGTGTCGCGCGGCGCGACAGCTGTGGACTCGCTTGCCGCTCCGCCACGTCCCCGGCCTTGCGGAGACGCCTTCTTGGTGGAGATGGAGGCTCTGCTTGCGGCGAGCTGTCTGAAGACGAGGTGGAAGACGAGTTGATCTCCAACGAGCCGCTCGTATCCTTGGCGGGCTCGCTCGACCCGGTGCCCTGCCCGGCAAGCTCTTTCCCGCCGGCAGGCTCCCCTCGCTCGGCACGGCTTGCCGCCTCTGCTGCCTCTGCCTCCTCCATGGTGAATCCAAATTCACCCGCGGCTGCGGCTGCCGCCGCCTCTTCTAGCCTAGTGGCAATGAGTGCCATCTCCGCATCGGTGGTGTCGTGGGTGAGGCTGTCCTTCTCGTCGGAGCGGATTGGCACTTCTACCAAGTCATCAAAGCACTGCTGCACGACGTCATCTGCAGGCTCCTGCCAAGTTGGCTCAATTCCATGCGAGTCGCACAGCGGCATCATTGCACGGATGCGTTCGAGCACGGAATTGTTGCACAACGGAACAACACCCCCCCCCCTCGGCAACCTGAAGACTTCGGGATGTTGGGGGTCATACTTGAAGAGCTCCTGGAGCATCGCGTTGAGCTCCAGAACTGTGAAGTTGAAGTTGAGGCCCGGCCGCAGCCTCATGATGTCTGCCGCATTCTTGAACTCCCAAGTGGGCCTCCCCCGTTCCTGTAGGGGGGCGATGCGGCGGCGAAGGAAGTCTGCGCCAACAGCGCCTACAGTGAGCCCGGCAAGCCTGAGGCGCAGGATCCGGGTGACAGCAATCTTCAGCCTGTCGTCTTCCGGGGCCACGTCACTCCAATCGCTGCCGCGTGCTACTGGGGTATGGTGCCGGGTGGTGAATGGCTGCGGGTTCTCCTCATCAATCCAGCACCAGTCTTCCCTCCACTCCTCCCACTTGCCGCGGAATTCTCCCTCCAGATAAGTTTCCTTCTTGCCGGCCCTTGAGATCCAGGCGATTCCGCCGGATAGAGGCTCTCCTCTCTCTACTCGGGGTATGAAGAAGTGGCGAAAGAGGGCTACGTTGGGATGGACTCCGACAAAGTTTTTGCAGAGATGTGCGAAAACTGCCATGGTCAGAACGGCGTTGGGGGTGAAGTCAAGGAGGTGGAATCCGTAGGTATTCATGATGTCGCAGAAGAATTCAGAGAAAGGCGGGCAGAGCCCGCAGTAGAAAAACAATGCGAAGAAAGGGTATCCATTTGGGGCTTTCTTCCAAGCGGCGGCGGGGAGTACCTTCGTGCGCGGGTGCGCTCGTGTCTCCGTCGACCAGAAGAGGTAGTAGGTCTCCCTCAACTCCTTCGCGTCAAGCTTGGGGGGGGAAGATTGCCCGCTCCTTTCACAGCGCCGCAAGCCGCTGCGCCTCGGTCGACTTCACGCCCTTCCCCTTGTCAGCTTTTGGAGCCATGGCGGAAGTGGTGGAGGAGGTCGACGGCGTTGGTGGAGCTGGTGGCGATGGGGGGCGGAGCTCTGCTCTCTTTCGGCCTTGGGAAGACGAGGGAGCGGCGGAGGTTTCTGAGATTGGAACAGCAACGGGCGAATGGGCGAACTGCCCTTGTTTCCCCTGCTTATAAAGAGGGAGGGGGCGGACGTTCCGCATTTCCGAATAAAGAAACCACCCACGATCTCTCCCACGATGCCGCATTCAACGCGTGCCGTTCGGGGAGGGCGCGGTGGATACGGAGTGACATACGGCGTAACCTAGGCCGCGCGTGCCCGTGCCCTATTTTGGGCCTGGCCCAACAGCGCTCGGCACCGTGTATGGCCCAGGCCCGGGGGCTCCTATCGGTGTACTAGAGTAGGGGTACCCTAGTATCCCGAACTTGTGCACGGGCAGTCGCAGCATCCCGCGGCAAGGCTTGCCGGGTGACCGCCAAGGTCCTCCGTGGTTCCTTTGGAGCCATTCAAGAACAAAGTATCCAAGCTAAGGAGACAAGACCCCGGCAAGAGGAGCTTGCCGGGAAGGCCAACCAAGGCATCTTAAGGAACTTGCCGCGACGCGTCGCACGTCCCGGCAAGGCCCGGTGAGAGACAAGCTCCCGGGCGCGACAAGACAACAACCGCGGCAAGGCGCTTGCCGCGGCAAGGCACCACTGTGCCCGCGCTCCAGCACATCCACCAACATGTCGCTCTGGGACCCTTCCAAGCGAACGTGGCAGGAGGCTGTGCAGACAGCGGTGAGCGGTGGCAAGCGGCGCTGACAAGATCGCCATCGTGGCGAGCGGTGGCGTCCCTGACGGTCCCTTTTTGCACTGTTTAGGCGACACAGACAGGCATTTAATGTCCTTGTCCCCTGCTGTCAGGGTTAGGTATGATACACTGTAGCAGGTAGCTGTACCTACCGCAGCACCTTCCCATTTTTACCCTTTGCCTCCGTTGCCACCTGTTGGTGACCCCTTGAGCATATAAAAGGAGGCCCGTGTGCAACGTAGAGGGGGGTTCGAAGACACTCACGGTCGGTCTCGTTAGCTGCTGGTGTCCACTATAGCACTCCGCGCTCCCGAGCAAGAAATCAATACAAACCACAAAGCAGGAGTAGGGTTTTACGCATCCGTGCGGCCCGAACCTGGGTAAACCGCTCGCGTGCTTCGCCTCGATCCGCTCTTTGTGCGACCTCCGCCCCCACCGAACCGAAAGGGACTCGGCCCGCTGGTCCCATAGGTGTTCGTGGATCAGTCCCCCGACACCTCACTTTCGAGAAACTTGTTATTTCATGTGATATGATCATATGCATGGGTGCATGTTATTGATTTCCATGCTGTTGGAATTGAACACACTTGTGATGATAATCAACCTCATGTGCCTTGCATGCATACCCGCAGGAACCCGGGAAAACCTCCGCCTTGGGTAGGCATGAGTTTGTCGCCGGTCTCCGTCGGGACGGTTATGTCTGGTATGGCATGGTAAGGTAATATGAGCGGTGCTCTGTTGGCTGAAATATATTCATTATGCTAATCATGCAGGGAATACTTAAATCTCCTGAGTCGACCGTAGATCGAGTCTTGTTCCAGTAACCCCCATACTTGTTTTGTACTACCACTCGTCTCTACAACAAGTAGAGTACGGTTCAGTAATTTGTCAACCCCTTTCTAGCACACACCGTACAGACGGGCCGGGATGAGGGTACCACGGCCATGGATTAAAGCCAGTCATCCGGTCAGGGGGCATGGGTGTTTCGGTTGTAGCCGAGGGGGTAGCTTCCCCAGTTTGCGCGCGGTATAAATTTTGTGATCCCATGCTAATCGAGGTTGTAGCCTCCCCACTTAAAGTTTTGCTTAACGAGTGTCATGGGTGATTCCAGACACCGGTGAGTTAAGCTGGTGTGTGCAAGTCAGGTGCGTTTTCATTTAAAAGACCATAGACGGAATTAGTCCCGATGGACTAATGGAATTCATTACTCATGGGTAAAGAGTACACCCTCTGCAGAGATTAAACCTATTCGAATAGCCGTGTCCATGGTTAAGGATTACAGTCTGGGATGGGTCAAGTGTCGGTCTTAGAGTCGGTCTTCAGGGGTGAAATTGTTAAACAGGAACTGAAATTACTACCTGTGATTTGTGATAATTATGATTATTATCATTGTTGACTAACCCGTGTTATTATTATTATTATTGAGTATCCTTGGGATGGTTCTACCTCCGGGATATTCACCATGATCATTTCTTTTGTAAGCCCTTTATGTGGTGTCGCTCAGACGCCCGACTGTGGCATTTCTTTTATAAGCCCTTTATGTGGTGTCGCTCAGCCCGACTATGGCATTTCTTTTATAAGCCCTTTATGTGGTGTCGCTCAGACGCCCGACTGTGGCATTTCTTTTAAAGCCCTTTATGTGGTGTCGCTCAGACGCCCGACTGTGGCATTTCTTTTAAAGCTCTATATGTGGTGTCGCTAAGACTTTCGACTGTGGCATTTCCTTTATAAGCCCTTTATGTGGTGTTGCTCCAGACGCCCGATCGGTGCCTTTTATTATTATTATGTTATTACATTTTCATAAATAACCTGCTTACATGCATCAGAGATTTATTTTTGTGACTGATGTCATGAGCATGAATATTTTCAGCACATCAATGTTATATTATACCTGTGTTCATAATGTTTGTGAGTACATTCAAAGTACTCACTGGCTTGTCCCTGGCTATTGTCTTGGCCAGATTTTCTTGCACGGAGAGGAGCGACGTGATGACAGCCCCGGAACCTAAGCAACGGTGATAGCAGCCTCGTGAAGATAGGAGTTAACCTGGTCAGTTGTTCCTGTTGGGAAATGGAGTCCCATAGACCCTGTTGATCCTCAAACCGCTTCCGCCCTCAACCACTAGAAACCATTTATTGTACTCACAGGCCAGAATGGTCTTTTACTACATATTTTGTATTTTGCTTGGAATTTCTGTATCAAGTTGAAGCCTCATTAGCTAACAGTAATCCTGGGGCTGATGAGCATGACGGTCTTTTTCTGGAAAATTATACCCGGAAAACCGGTCGTGACAGGTTTTTCCGGGTATTAATTTCCAGAAATTGGCCGTCGTGCTCATCAGCCCCAGGATTACTGTTAGCTGATGAGGCTTCAACTTGATACAGAAATTCCAAGCAAAAATACAGAATATGCAGTACAAGACCATTCTGGCCTGTGAATACAACAAATGGTTTCTAGTGGTTGATGGCGGAAGCGGTTTCTGTATCAACAGGGTCTATGGGACTCCATTTCCCAACAGGAACAGCTGACCAGGTTAACTCCTATCTTCATGAGGCTGGTAGACTGTAACACCCCAAAAATTCAACCAGGTTTTAGTTATTAAAATTTTGCCAAGAGTTTAAAAAAATTTGCCTGCAAGTATATCCCTGTTGATTTCAAAACCTTTCCTTTAATATTAAGAAATTTTTTCCCAAGTGGATCCTTCCAAAACATATTGGACTTATATGCCCTCCTTTTAAAAACAACTCTCAATCGGTAGATTTACTTATTTAATTATTTCACCCTGAGCTTTATTCATTGAAATGACTTGTTTTATGTTTTGGAGCTCTTTTTGTACTACAACCAGTTGATATATTTAACTAAAAATCCAACCAAAATTTGGAGATGTCATGTGATGTCTCTAGATCACTTTTGTGCAATAATATATTTCTTTTAGTGCATATTTTGAGTGCTACACCTGTTTTTCTTCTCTGGTCCAGTGGGCAATTTTGCACTACAACCCTTTTATATATTTCTTCCTAGTTTCCACCAAAATTATGGGATGTCAGTAGGAGCATATCATTCCATTATATGCAAAAATCCAAGGTTGTTCCTTGAAAATTTTGAGTGAAACAACCTCATCTCCATTCTGGTCCAACATGATGGTTTGTACAGCAACCATATTCTTGCTTGCTCTTTAGCCCTTGATTCTTTTTCCTACTTGTAGTCCTCCATGTTAAACTCCTAAGTCCAGGAGCATGCAACCATTGGCATATTTTTGGTTCATGAAATAATGCCATTCACATCCTGTCCAGATTTGAAGTTCTGCAAAACTTGCACTAGCAAGTTTGTGCTTTCCACCAACTAACCTCACCACCCTCTTGTGCATCCAAAGAGACACTGATCTGGAAGATTTGGCCCCTCCAAGAAATGCCTAGGTGCCTGTGGCATTTTGTCAAACACCTGGAGTGCATGATCAAATTTGACATGAATGGTTGCTTGCATTATGAACTTGACCACCTGACCAAACCACCTTGTCCCTTGTTACCCTTACTAAACCTAACCTAGTCCTGTTGCTTGCCAACCTCACCTGTGACCTGTAGCATGCCACGGCATTGTATCGAACACCTTCCGTGCGTGCACTGGACGCGCCCAGAGCGCGCGTATTGCACGAACCGCGCCCGAGCCGACACGCTGGCCCCCCTGGTTTTGGCCCGCTCTGCAGCACCACGCCATGCACTTCCCCCCCTCACAGCAACGCGCCAAACCGCCCTGGCAGCCTACAGCGACGCCGACAGAGCTTTTGGCGGCACACCGGCGTCCGCAGCGCCTCTGCCACGGTCGGCGCCGCCAAAGCCACCCCGGCTCGCCACCTGCCCCTGGGAATAGCGCAAGCTTATCCCCTCGCTCGTCGGCTAGCTCCCGTCGTCGCCACGATGCCCTGACACTACAGGGAGGCGGTTCGCCGTCGTCCTTATCGCCGGCCGCCTCAGACCCGACCTCCACCGCGTATATAAGGACCCCGGAGCCCAAGCGAGTCCTCGAGAAACCGCATATGATCCTCCTAGTGCTGCCTTGGCCAGCAATCGAGAGAGGGAAGGCCCTCTTCCCCGAGTCCGGCCGGTTCGGCCGCCGCCAAGTTCCGGCCGATTCCGTCGCCACCAGTGCCTCTCCCTCTCCATTCTCTCCACCAAGAACTCTCCCTCCCTCTCGCGAGCACAACCCCACGCTCAATTCTGGCCGGAGACCACCGCAGCCCCAAACCCACTTTGTCCCTGGAGCCTCCTCCGCCGCGGAGCTCGTCGCCGACAGCTCCCTCCGTCCCCATCACTCCCTCGACCACCGGGAGGACCGCCTAGGAGTGGAGGATCCATCCCTGCACTCGGATGCCCGCGAAGAACCGCCGTTCGCCGGCGGCGACCGCCGGACGCCCCGCCTCTGCTCGGGCAGAGAAGAGGAGGGAGTGGGGACTGGTCAAACCTGACCAGTGGGCCCTTGGACCCACGGTCAGAGACCCAGCCCCGCCTCCACGTGTTTAAGTGGAAGCGCAAAACCCCGAGTATGTCTCCACTGTTCGAAGGCGTATTCTGCTCGAAACGTTTTATTTTCTGTTTTGTTTTAAATAACAGATTTTGACCAAACTTTGACTGCTTATAACTTTTTAAATATAACTCCAAATAAATTAATTCTTTCTCCCACCTCTTTCAAATATGGTCTACTTTATTTTAATATTTATTTAAAAAAATTCAAAACAACTTTTTGTGCTGTTTTGATTTTGTGTGTTAATTCAAATATATTCTTTTAATAGGATTTTTGAAGATTTCACGATGTTTTGGATTGCACCCTGTTTTCCCATGACCTGAAGGCAAGCATTCTGAACCCCGGCATAATATTTTGTGTGTTCGATGACACGTTTATAACATCACCTCACTTTGGAGAAACTTGTTATTTCATGTGATATGATCATATGCATGGGTGCATGTTATTGATTTCCATGCTGTTGGAATTGAACACACTTGTGATGATAATCAACCTCATGTGCCTTGCATGCATACCAGCAGGAACCCGGGAGAACCTCTGGCTTGGGTAGGCATGAGTTTGTCGCCAGTCTCCATCGGGACGGTTATGGCTGGTATGGCATGGTAAGGTAATATGAGCGGTGACTCTGTTGGCTGAAATATATTCATTATGCTAATCATGCAGGGAATACTTAAACCTCCTGAGTCGACCGTAGATCGAGTCTTGTTCCAGTTACCCCCATACTTGTTTTGTACTACCACTCGTCTCTACAACAAGTAGAGTACGGTTCAGTAATTTGTCAACCCCTTTCTAGCACACACGTACAGAGGGGCCGGGATGAGGGTACCACGGCCATGGATTAAAGCCAGTCATCCGCTCAGGGGGCATGGGTGTTTCGGTTGTAGCCGAGGGGGTAGCTTCCCCAGTTTGCGCGCGGTATAAATTTTGTGATCCCATGCTAATCGAGGTTGTAGCCTCCCCACTTAGAGTTTTGCTTAACGAGTGTCATGGGTGATTCCAGACACCGGTGAGTTAAGCTGGTGTGTGCAAGTCAGGTGCGTTTTCATTTAAAAGACCGCAGACGGAATTAGTCCCGATGTACTAATGGAATTCATTACTCGTGGGTAAAGAGTACACCCTCTGCAGAGATTAAACCTATTCGAATAGTCGTGTCCATGGTTAAGGATTACAGTCTGGGATGGGTCAAGTGTCGGTCTTAGATTCGGTCTTCGGGGGTGAAATTGTTAAACAGGAACTGAAATTACTACCTATGATTTGTGATAATTATGATTATTATCATTGTTGACTAACCCGTGTTATTATTATTATTATTATTGAGTATCCCTGGGATGGTTCTACCTCCGGGATATTCACCATGATCATTTCTTTTATAAGCCCTTTATGTGGTGTTGCTCAGACACCCGACTGTGGCATTTCTTTTATAAGCCCTTTATGTGGTGTCGCTCAGATGCCCGACTGTGGCATTTCTTTTATAAGCCCTTTATGTGGTGTCGCTCAGACGCCCGACTGTGGCATTTCTTTTATAAGCCCTTTATGTGGTGTCGCTCAGACGCCCGACTGTGCCATTTCTTTTAAAGCCCTTTATGTGGTGTCGCTCAGACGCCCGATTGTGCCATTTCTTTTAAAGCTCTTTATGTGGTGTCGCTAAGACTTCCGACTGTGGCATTTCCTTTATAAGCCCTTTATGTGGTGTCGCTCCAAACGCCCGATCGGTGCCTTTTATTATTATTATGTTATTACATTTTCATAAATAACCTGCTTACATGCATCAGAGGTTTATTTTTGTGACTGACGTCATGAGCATGAATATTTTCAGCACATCAATGTTATATTATACCTGTGTTCATAATGTTTGCGAGTACATTCAAAGTACTCACTGGCTTGTCCCTGGCTATTGTCTTGGCCGGATTTTCTTGCACGGAGAGGAGCGACGCGATGACAGCCCCGGAACCTAAGCAACGGTGATAGCAGCCTCGTGAAGATAGGAGTTAACCTGGTCAGCTGTTCCTGTTGGGAAATGGAGTCCCATAGACCCTGTTGATCCTCAAACCGCTTCCGCCCTCAACCACTAGAAACCATTTGTTGTACTCACAGGCCAGAATGGTCTTGTACTACATATTTTGTATTTTGCTTGGAATTTCTGTATCAAGTTGAAGCCTCATTAGCTAACAGTAATCCTGGGGCTGATGAGCACGACGGTCTTTTTCTGGAAATTTATACCCGGAAAACCCGGTCGTGACACTAAACCTGCTACTGCTATGAATTATGATATGTTGCATGTTATTGATGATGCCACTTCTGCTATGCATGATGAAACTACTTCTGTGCGTGATACTACTTTGCCATTAGGTGAATTTCTTGATGAACAACTTGCTAGAGTTAGGGGGAATGAAAATATTGAAGATGCTATTATTGATGATAGTGATGATGAAGGTTCTCCCAATGATTATGCATTGCCAGTTGTCCCTAAGGGTTATGTTATGAATGAAGAACTGCTAGGGAGATCTTTGCTTGCAATGATAGATATGATCTTAAGAAATTATTAGCTAAATGGAAGCAGCAGTCTCTTAATGCTAGAATGAAACCCGACCCTGCTTTTGCTACTTCACATATCTGTGTTACTGATAAGGATTATGAATTCTCTGTTGATCCTGAGATTATTACTTTAGTTGAATCTGATCCTTTTTATGGCCTTGAATCTGAAACTGTTGTGGCACATCTTACCAAGTTGGATGATATAGCTACCCTGTTTACCAATGACGAGAAGTCTCGCTATTTTTATATCCTTAAGATATTTCCATTCTCATTAAAGGGTGATGCTAAGACTTGGTATAATTCTCTTGCTCCTGGTTGTGTGCGTAGTCCCCAGGATATGATTTATTACTTCTCTGCTAAATATTTCCCTGCTCATAAGAAACAAGCTGCCTTGAGGGAAATATATAATTTTGTGCAAATTAAAGAAGAGAGTCTCCCACAAGCTTGAGGGAGGCTTCTCCGGTCACTTAATGCTTTGCCTGATCACCCTCTCAAGAAAAATGAAATACTTGATATCTTTTATAATGGACCAGCCGAAGCTTCCAAGGACTACTTAGATAGTTGTGCTGGTTGTGTTTTCAGGGAAAGAACAATCGACGAAGCTGAAATATTATTGAATAATATGTTGACTAATGAAAATAATTGGACTCTTCCTGAGCTAATTCCTGAGGCAATTCCTGAACCAATTGAGCCAATTCCTGAACCAATTGAGCCAACTCCTGAGCCTATTCCTAAACCCACTCCGAAGAAGAGAGGTGTTTTATTTCTCAGTCCTGAAGATATGCAAGAGGCAAAGAAATCAATGAAAGAAAAAGTTATTAAAGCTTAAGATGTTAAGAATTTACCTCCTATTGAAGAATTTACCGCCTGTTGAAGAACCACATTGTCTTGATAACCCGACATAGGTGGTAAAGGTAAATTCTCTCTATAGATATGATAAAGTTGAAATCCCCTCTACTAAATTTCATAGCCCATGCTTAGATGAATTTGATGACTTTATGGCTAGACAAGAAAGTTTTAATGCTTATGTTGGTAGAGAGTTAAAGAATAATGCTTTCGAGATAGGACGTGTGAGCGATAATATGGCTAGAGTTAAAGGTGAACTTCAACTCATTAGCAAATATGGTTCTATGGTTGCTACTCAAGCTGAGCAAGTACTCAAGGCTCAAAATCATTTGCTTGATGAATTAAATAATAAAAATGACTTTTCTATTAGAGTGGCTACTAGAACTGGTAGAATGACTCAGGAACCTTTGTATCCTAAAGGCCAGAATCGAGCAAGATTCTCAGAGAAATAATTTAGAGGCACCTATTCTTCTAAAACGAAGAAAAAGAAGAACGATAGGACTTTGCATGCTTCTAGTGAACCTACTGTAGACATACCTGAGAATCCCAATGATATTTCTATTTCTGATGCTAAAACTCAATCAGGTGATGAATATGAACCTAGTGATAATGTTCATGTTGATGATCAACCTAGCAAAAACAACGAAGTAGAGATTGAACCTGTTGTTGATCTTGATAACCGACAATCAAAGAATCAACATTATGATAAGAGAGATTTTGTTGCTAGGAAGCACGGTAGAGAAAAAGAACCATGGGTTCAGAAACCCATGCCCTTTCCTCCTAAACCATCCAAGACAAAGGATGATGAGGATTTTGAGCGCTTTGCTGAAATGATTAGACCTATTTTCTTATGTATGCGCTTAACTGATATGCTTAAAGTAAATCCTTATACTAAGTATATGAAGGATATCATTACAAATAAAAGAAAGATACTGGAAGCTGAAATTTCCACCATGCTTGCTAATTACACTTTTAAGGGTGGAATACCAAAGAAACTTGGAGATCCGGGTGTACCAACTATACCATGCTCCATTAAAATAAATTATGTTAGAACTGCTTTATGTGATCTTGGAGCCGGTGTTAGTGTTATGCCTCTCTCTTTATATCGTAGACTTGAATTGAATAAGTTGACACCTACTGAAATATCTTTGCAAATGGCTGATAAATCAACTGCTATACCTATCGGTATTTGTGAGGATGTGCCTGTTGTGGTTGCAAATGTCACTATCTTAACGGACTTTGTTATTCTTGATATTCCTGAGGATGATAGTATGTCTATTATCCTTGGTAGACCTTTTTTGAATACTGTAGGGGCTGTTATTGATTGCAACAAAGGCAATGTCACTTTTCATGTTAATGGTAATGAGCATACGGTACACTTTCCGAGGAAACAATCTCAAGTTCATAGCATCAATTCTATTGGAAAAGTTCCAACTATCATTATTGGAGGTTTTGAGTTTCCTCTCCCTACTGTCAAGAAAAAGTATGATATTCTTATTGTTGGGGATTTTCATATCCCCGTTGAGGTAACTTACTGTTATTCGAAATTTCTCCGGTTCCGTGTTATTTGGAATGAGTTTGTTAACAAGACTTGATCAACCTTGTTAGTGGATTCATTTTGATGATCATGAGATGGATGAAACTAGAAGGCACAACCTTCCGTACCCACTTTTTACTTTCTGTTATTTAGAATAAAAAATAGTATTATTCGTCTGTTTTCTGAATTATCCGTGCATTAAAAATATCCCGAAAATAAAAGTGCTCTAATTGCCCTGCAAATTTAGTATGATTTTTTATGGAATATTTGAGGATTTTAGGCACTGAAATCGCTGCAGGAGGGGCAAGCACCAGGCCACGAAAGTGGAGGGCGCCCCCCTGTCTCGTGGGCCCCTGGTGGCCCCCCTCCACTTATGCCAGCACCCACACACTTCATCTTCTACCCAAAAAAATCCCCATCCAGCTCAAGCACGAGTTCTAGCTCTTTTTGCTGTGATTTTCGATCTCCTTGCTCAAAGCTCCATTCACAAAACTGCTTTGGGAGATTGTTGCTTGGTATGTGACTCCTCCATTGGTTCAATTAGTTGTTCTAGTGTTTTATTCATTGCAAATTTTTGCTGCATAGGTGACCATGTTCTTGAGCTTGCATGTTAAATTTATGAGGTCCCAAGCAATTCTAATGCATGATATAGGCTCTAGGCTCTTGTAGGAGTAGTTGGTACCAATCTTGTTTATTTTTATTCACTTTTATTTTGAAGTCATTAAAATTTCAGAATTATTTTAAAAAAAGAATTATGCTTAGAAGAATGTACCAAGGTGGTTCCTCGGTGAAGAAAGGGCCCAGGATTGCTATACGTGAGCAAGATGTTGAATTGCCGAGGGACGCGGATGTACGAGCTTGTGAGTGGCCATCCGATAATTTTATGGTCAAAGCAGGCTTCAAGGAGGAATTTGACGCGTATGTGCGTAATGCTGAGTTGGAGGACTTCTTACAAGATAAGTGTCCTCAGTACTATCAATTGACTGATTCCTTTGGGCGGAGGTTTAAATATAACTGTGCGCGTAACACTCCTAGTGTCATATTTGATATTTATGATACATCTTATACCATGGATTTAGAGGATTTCACAACTGCTTGCAAACTCCCGTAGTGGGGTAATATTAATGATCCTCACAAATCTGAATTTAGAGATTTTCTTGCTAGTATTACTGTGGGAGAATCTAGGGACATAGCACAAGCTACCATAGGGAGCATTCATTTTCCTGCTATACATTATTTTGCTCTCTTCATTGGTAGATGTATTAATGGTAAGGATGAAGCATGTCACATATGTGTCCCTGATCTGTGTATCCTCAAGAGTGCTGTGTTAGGTTATAAAGGTTATAACTTGGGGGCAATAGTTGCACGTAGGTTGCAAAATAATAGTAGAAAGGGAAATTTATTTGGAGGAATTTATGCAGCCCGTGTGGCTAATTATCTTGGTATAGCCCCACAAGAAGGGGATATGATTATACCACCTGTTCTTCTGGATTCTGAAGCTATGGTCCATCATCAATTTCTTGGGAGGAATGAACAATTCCTCCAATATCGACTAATCTATGATAGACGCAACGTCGTCCATGTTACTCTTCCTGCTCCCTACCTCTTTGACTATCAGGCAAAAGGAAGATATTTTGTCACCAGGGAGGAAGCAGCTGAACACGAGAGGAGAGCGGCGGCAGCTCGCCAACACACTGCAGCTCAGGAGGCGGTTGCCGCTGCATCTCTGTACGACCCCAGTTTCACTTACGGATATCAGCCAGGCGTTCCTTGTTACTAGACCAACTTAGGCCAAAAGCCTAAGCTTGGGGGAGTACGTATTTCTCACTGACTTTACATTCATGTTCACACACTAGTCGTCGGTGCTCATACTCTTTCATTGTATTATCCATGCTAGTTTAAATTTCTTTTTCTAGTTTTCTTCTTGTGTGTTTGATAAACCTTAAGAAAAACCAAAAAATTTAGTTAATTTAATTTCCATGCTTGTAGTAGAAATTAAAATGAAAACCCAAAAAGATTTCTAGTTCTTCTTCTTACTTGTTGGGAGCTTTCCCGTGTAAATAGTTCTATTTTCTTTTCTTTCCTTTGGGGGTCGAGAAGACCATATTGAAAATGTTTAGTGGCTCTCATATGCATGATTGTTTATTTAACTTAGAGCCCATATTACTTGTCTTCTCTCTTGAGTTGAATGCTTGCAGATTCCAGCTTAGTCCAATGCACGTGCACTATTATTATTATACACATCGTTCGGTCGTGCAAGTGAAAGGCAATAATGACGGCATATGATGGACTCTTATTGAGATGAGAAAAGCTGGTATGAACTCGACCTCTCTTGTTTTTGTAAATATGATGAGTTCATCGTTTCTGAGTCAGCCTATTATGAGGTAAACATATTTGCAATGACATTTAGAGATTATAGTTGCTTGTGCCATGCTTGATTAGCTATGAGTTATAATGGTTTACCTTGCGTGCCTCTTCCATGCTAGGTGGGTTATTCTCAAGAGGTGTGGACTCCGCTCCTCATTCACGAGAAAGGGCCGGTAACCGGGATGCCCAGTCCCATGATCCAAAAGATCAAAGCAAATCAAAATAATTAAACAAAACTCCCACAGGACTGTTGTTAGTTGGAGGCACTCGTTGTTTCGAGCAAGCCACGGATTGATGCTTGTTGGTGGTTGGGGGAGTATAAATCTTTACCATTCTGTTTGGGAACTGCCTATAATGCATGTAGTATGGAAGATACAGCCATCTCATAGTTGTTGCGTTGACAGCAAAAGTATGCCGCTCAAAATGTTATTCAATCTCTATTTTAAAATCGAGCTCTGGCACCTCTACAAATCCCTGCTTCCCTCTGCGAAGGGCCTATCTATTTACTTTTATGTTGAGTCATCACCCTTCTTATTAAAAAGCACCCACTAGAGAGCACACTGTCATTTGCATTCATTACTATTTGTTTATATTGGGTACGACTTGACTGGATCTCTTTTACCATGAATTACAATGTTTAGTCAGTCCTTGATCCTTAAAGGTGCTCTGCATTTATGTTTTGTGGTCTCAGAAAGGGCTAGCGAGATACCATTTTGTTATATCATGTTATGATTATTTTGAGAAAGTGTTGTCATCCGAGTTTTATTATTATGGCTCGCTAGATGATTATGCTATTGATATGAGTAATTGTGAGATCTAGGTGTTATTGTTAGTATGGTTAGTTCATAGTATTTGCTGAAACTTGAATGCTGGCTTTTCATGTTTACAACAACAAGAGCAAACAGAGTTTGTAAAAGTTTTTCTTTATCACTTTTAGTTTATCAACTGAATTGCTTGAGGACAAGCAAAGGTTTAAGCTTGGGGGAGTTGATACGTCTCCAACGTATCTACTTTTCCAAACACTTTTTCCCTTGTTTTGGACTCTAACTTGCATGATTTGAATGAAACTAACCCGGACTGACGCTGTTTTCAGCAGAACTGCCATGATGTTGTTTTATGTGTAGAAAAGAAAAGTTCTTGGAATGTCCTGAAAATCCACTGAGGCACTTTTTGGAATTAATAAGAATTTCTGGGTGAAAGAAATACATCAGGGGGCCCACGGCCTGTCCACGAAACAGGGGGCGCCCCCCTGTAGGGCACACCCCTATCTCGTGGGGCCCCTGGACCTCCACCGACCTCAACTCCAACTCCATATATTCACGTTCGGGGAGAAAAAAATCAGATAGAAAGCTTCATCGCGTTTTACGACACGGAGCCGCGGCCAAGCCCTAATCTCTCTCGGGAGGGCTGACCTGGAGTCCATTCGGGGCTCCGGAGAGGGGGATTCGTCGCCGTCGTCATCATCAACCATCCTCCATCACCAATTTCATGATGCTCACCGCCGTGCGTGAGTAATTCCATCCTAGGCTTGCTGGACGGTGATGGGTTGGATGAGATTTACCATGTAATCAAGTTAGTTTTGTTAGGGTTTGATCCCTAGTATCCACTATGCTCTGAGATTGATGTTGCTATGACTTTGCAATGCTTAATGCTTGTCACTAGGGCCCGAGTGCCATGATTTCAGATCTGAACCTATTATGTTCTCATGAATATATGTGTGTTTTTGATCCTATCTTGCAAGTCTATAGTCACCTATTATGTGTTATGATCCGACAACCCTGAAGTGACAATAATCGGGATACTTCTCGGTGATGACCGTAGTTTGAGGAGTTCATGTATTCACTATGTGCTAATGCTTTGTTCCGGTTCTCTATTAAAAGGAGGCCTTAATATCCCGTAGTTTCCGCTAGGACCCCGCTGCCACGGGAGGGTAGGACAAAAGATGTCATGCAAGTTCTTTTCCATAAGCACATATGACTATTTACGGAATACATGCCTACATTACATTGATGAACTGGAGCTAGTTCTGTGTCACCCTATGTTATAGCTATTACATGAGGAATCGCATCCGGCATAATTATCCATAACAGATCCATTGCCTACGTGCTTTTCACATATTGTTCTTCGCTTATTTACTTTTCCATTGCTACTGTTACAACTACTACAAAAACCCCAAAACAATTATCTTTACTTTTGCCACCGTTACCTTTATTATCATACTACTTTGCTACAAAATACTTTGCTGCAAATACTAAGTTATCCAGGTGTGGTTGAATTGACAACTCAACTGCTAATACTCAAGAATATTCTTTGGCTCCCCTTGTGTCGAATCAATAAACTTGGGTTGAATACTTTACCCTCGAAAGCTGTTGCGATCCCCTATACTTGTGGGTTATCACGCGCTACTGCTATAATTGCCACGACGCTACCGAGAAGCTAATTCTAGCATCAGCGCGTTGATATGAAGAGCGCTATTGCTAAGGGTCATAGCAGAAGCGCGTTCTCACGATAACCGCTACTGCTAAGTTTACTAAAAAAAATTAGTCCCACATCGCTCCGTGAAGGGAGTTTGTACCACCTTAAATATGTTACTTCTCAAACTTTCACAAGCACTTGGTCATTGAACTCCATGTGTAGAATTTGTGGCCGCAATATGAGTCTTCACCAGTTCCTAAACTGGTGAGGACTCATATTGACAAATCAGATTGTACACAAAAAGATCATTGATGATCAATGTATTTTTTATGTCCTTTTTTACATGCTGACACATAGCAGTAGCGCGTTATTTTTGAAAGGCGCTACTGCTAGGTCGTTTAGCAGTAACGCCTTTTGCTATAGTGCGCTACTGCTAAGCCATTCCATCTCCCCCCATCTAGATCTATCCGATCCACACTCACACTCACTCGATCTCCCCCTAACCCACGCCGGTCCTCCCCCGTTGCCCCTCCTCCGATCTGCGCTGCCGTCACCTCCTCCTCCTTGCTGGACCCGGTACCGGCATCCTCCTCCGTCCTCCCTCCAGTGTCGCCGCTGGCCGGCCCCTCCTCGCTCCGCCTTCCTCCTCCATCCTCCCTCCACTCGCCGCCGGCCGGCCCCTCCTCGCTCCATCTTCCTCCTCCGTCCTACTCTCTTCTCCCTCCTCGAGTCGCCCCTCCTTCTCCCTCCTCCCTCCTCCATCCACAACCCCTCCTCCCTGCTACATTTTGATTTAGTAGGCTAGCTGATTTAGTAGGTTAGTTGATTTAGTTGATTTAGAACATTCTGATTTAGTTGATTTAGTATGCTAGTTGATTTATTAGGCTAGTTGATTTAGTTGATTTAGAACATTTTGATTAAGTTGATTTAGTATGCTAGTGGATTTAGTAGGCTAGTTGATTTAGTATACACCATTTTATTGTTATTTTTTCTGTACATGGATAGGAAGATGCTTTTGTTTTTTTGTAATAAGTTATTTTTTGGCAAAATGTAGGTGCCAATTTAGTTAAATTTGCCACTTGTTTTTTTAGGAAAATGGCGCCACCACCACCACCACTATGTCGACTGTGCAAGTCAAGGTGCGCCAGCAGCCTTGCAACTGGCAAGCTGTTCGGCATCTGCTTCCAGCCGAGTTTTCATCATGCGGCGGTAAGAAATTAGATGAAATGTAACAACTATTTTATTTTTAGTGTTGGCATTAGTGCATTGTGTCATTTTGCTTTTTTTACACAGATCGTCCCATGCAATGTGAGGTTGAAATTTAACAAGCTGACAGGAGACACTGTGACATTTGAGGCTCCTGGGGGGCCGTACACCATGGAGGTCGAGAAAGGACGCAATATGTCGCAGATTGGAGGAGATGGATGGGCCCGTTTCCTTGCTCGTATGCGTTTTACTGGTGGTGAGTTGATCAGCTTCTCCTTTAGAGAAGAAAGACCCAAGCTGGCTGTCATTTATCTCAACCTGGTGGAAGATGATGAAGATGACGAAGATGATGAAGATGATGAAGATAATGAGGAACCACTCGATGAAGATGATGAGAACCCACTTCATGAAGCCATCGTAGCTCAAAGAATGAGGCTGAGCGAGGAGGAGGTGTGCAACCTATGGGACGTAATTCCGCCACATGATGACTTTGTCGGGGTGCCATTCGTGACCCGCCTGACAAGTACCATGGTCGATCGGCATGAAACGGTATGTTATACGTACTGACTGAAGTAATTTGATGATATATATATATATATGCTTCATTGTTATACTTACAAATGCTTTGTGGAATCTAGTCGACGATATGCTTTAGTGTAGAGTCTGATCACATGCTTATTAGTGTAGAATCCAAGGAACTATTAATAGTGTAGATAATCCATATATACTTATTAGTAGAAATCATGATTAGTTAGTACAACTACATAGTACTGTGTCTTCTCATAGTGTAGAAATCTGGAATTAATAGAAATATATTTGCAAGAGTATGTGCGAGGCTATTTATTAATTCATATGTTTTCTTATTCAGAAAATGCCAAAGAAACTATGCGTGAGTTGTGGTATCGAGCCTGATGAAGAAGGCTCAGCTGGACTACGCCTTACCGCAAGGGGCTCCGTCACCACCTGTACTTACCGCATGGACACAGACGGTCGCACACACTTAAACTCGGTTGGGTGGAAGAGATTCCTTGTTGGCAAGAATCTTCGTGTTGGACAGGCCATCCTACTTACATCAGGAACACCCACCGCCTAGGCTTGAGGAT
Source organism: Triticum urartu (assembly GCF_056163025.1). Classification (NCBI taxonomy): domain Eukaryota; kingdom Viridiplantae; phylum Streptophyta; class Magnoliopsida; order Poales; family Poaceae; genus Triticum; species Triticum urartu. Next base: position 17,200,017 of record NC_141879.1, read on the forward strand.
GATGATCGTCGTCGATATCATCTAGAACTACATATGTGTGTGTGGCTCTATCATCTAGAACTACATATGATGATCATCGTCGATATCATGTAGAACTACATATGATGATCGTTGTCGATATCATCTAGAACTACATATGATGATCACCTTGTACTGCTTGAGGATGCATGTTCAGTATATATGAAATTGTTATCTAGTACTCCCTCCGTTCAAATTACTCGTCGTGGTTTTAGTTCAAATTTGAACTAAAACTACGACGAGTAATTTGGAACCGAGGGAGTACTACCTAGTACCTATAATGCTTTATGAAATTGATATCTAGTAGTACCTAGTATCTGGAAATTGCAGTTTATTGAAGCTGAAACGGGGTAGGAAGCGGGTGGGAAATGATGGAAGATATAGCAGTAGCGCGGGTCCAGGAAATCGCTACAGCTAATTAATAGTAGCGCGCTAAGGAAATGCGCTGCTGATATAGTCCATAGTAGTAGCGCGGGTACAGACCGCGCTACTACTAACAGTTAGCTATAGCGCCTTATTGGTAGCGCGGCTGCCCGCGCTGCTGATAGCCTCAAAACCCGAGCTACTACTAGGGTTTTTCCTAGTAGTGTGTATAAGTCCTAGTATCACTCTTACGAACAATAGTCTAAGTTTTAGCATGATCCTTTATCCTAACAGGAAAAGGAGGTTTCTCAACATAAGTAGTAGGAACAATAGGATCACTATAGGTGATAGTCTTTTCTTCAACTGTATAGGTGCAACTATTTTCACTTCAATGGGAGGATTATATTTAAACCACTTTTCTTTAGGGAGATCAACATGAGTAGCAAAAGATTCACAGAAAGAAGCTACTATCTCAGAGTCAAGTCCATACTTAGTGCTAAATCCACGAAAAGCATCGATATCCATAAAAGATTTAACACAATCGAACTTAGGTGTCATACCTGACTCCTTACCATCATCGGAACCCCAATCTTCAGAGTTGCGTTTAATTCTTTCCAATAAGTCCCATTTGAAATCAATAGTCTTTAGCATATAAGAACCAGCACAGGAAGTATCAAGCAGGTTGCGATCATTGAGAGAAAGATGAGCATAAAATTTTTGAATAATCATTTCCCGGGAGAGCTCATGATTGGGGCATGAATATAACATTGACTTAAGCCTCCCCCAAGCTTGAGCGATGCTTTCTCCTTCGCGAGGCCAGAAATTATATATGTAATTACGATCGTGATGAACAAGATGCATAGGGTAGAACTTCTGGTGAAATTCCAACTTCAATCGTTTATAATTCCAATATCTTGTATCATCACATAGCCTATACCATGTCAATGCATCTCCCTTCAAAGATAAAGGGAAGACCTTCCTTTTGACAACATCATCGGGAATACCTGCAAGCTTAAATAATCCACAAACTTCATCCACAAAGATAAGGTGTAAATCGGGATGCAATGTTCCATCTCCTGCAAATGGATTAGCTAGCAGTTTCTCTATCATACCCGAAGGAATCTCAAAGTAAATATTTTCAAAAAGTTCAGTAGGTTGAGGAGCAACTCTTTGCTCTTCTGGTCGGGGTGAAGATACCCCAAACAAGCCCCTCAAAGGATTAGTTTCCATAGGGACAAGTAACAGAAAATTTCAGCACACTATATAAATGTTTCCTTACCAAGTTCCACTCACCAAAAGCGCTACACTCCCCGACAACGGCGCCAGAAAAGAGTTTTGATGACCACAAGTGTAGGGGATCTTTCGTAGTCCTTTCGATAAGTAAGAGTGTCGAACCCAACGAGGAGCAGAAGGAAATGATAAGCGGTTTTCAGTAAGGTTTTCTCTGCAAGCACTGAAATTGTAGGTAATAGATAGTTTTGTGATAAGATAAATTGTAACGAGTAACAAGTAAATAAAGTGCAGCAAGGTGGTAAAATCCTTTATGTAGCAAAGGATAAGCCTGGACAATTTCTTATAATGAGAAAGGAGCTCCCGAGGACACATGGGAATTATCGTCAAGCTAGTTTTCATCACGTTCATATGATTCGTGTTCGGTACTTTGATAATTTGATATGTGGGTGGACCGGTGCTTGGGTACTACCCTTACTTGGACAAGCATCCCACTTATGATTAACCCCTATTGCAAGCGTCCGCAACTACAAAAGAAGTATTAAGGTAAACCTAACCACAGCATTAAACATATGGATCCAAATCAGCCCCTAACGAAGCAACGCATAAACTAGGGTTTAAGCTCCTGTCACTCTAGCAACCCATAATATACTTATTAATTCCCAATGCCTTCCTCTAGGCCCAAATAATGGTGAAGTGTCATGTAGTCGACATTCACATGACACCACTAGAGGAGAGACAACATACATCTCATCAAAATATCGAACGAATACCAAATTCACATGACTACTAATAGCAAGACTTCACCCATGTCCTCAGGAACAAACGTAACTACTCACAAAGCATATTCATGTTCATAATCAGAGGAGTAATAATATGCATTAAGGATCTGAACATATGATCTTCCACCAAGTAAACCAATTAGCATCAACTACAAGGAGTAATCAACACTACTAGCAACCCACAGGTACCAATTTGTGGTTTTGATACAAGATTGGATACAAGAGATGAACTAGGGTTTTGAGAGGAGATGGTGCTGGTGAAGATGTTGATGGAGATTGACCCCCTCCCGATGAGAGGATCGTTGGTGATGATTTCCCCCTCCCGAAGGGAAGTGTCCCCGGCAGAACAGCTCCGCTGGAGCCCTAGATTGGTTCCGCCAAGGTTCCGCCTCGTGGCGTCGGAGTTTCTTCCCGTAAGCTTGCCCACGATTTTTTCCAGGGTAAAAGCCCTCATATAGCAGAAGATGGACATCGGGGGGGCACCAGGGGGCCCAGGAGATAGGGGCGCGCCTAGTAGGGGTGGGCACGCCCCCCACCCTCTTGGCCAGGGTGTGGGCCCCCTGATGTATTTCTTCCGCTCAATAATTCTTATTAATTCCAAAAACAGGTTTCGTGGAGTTTCAGGATTTTTGGAGCAGTGCAGAATAGGTTTCCAATGTTTGCTCCTTTTCCAGCCAGAATTCCAGCTGCCGGCATTCCCCCTCTTCATGGTAAACCTTGAAAAATAAGAGAGAATAGCCATAAGTATTGAGATATAATGTGTAATAACAGCCAATAATGCAATAAATATTGATATAAAAGCATGATGCAAAATGGACGTATCAATACCCAACTGTCTCCTTTGGGTATCCTATGAAGACACATTTCTCCAGTTTGGGTTTGAGCTTATGAGGATGAAACTTTTTCACATAAGCATTGCAACCCCAAAATTTAAGAAATGACAGCTTAGGTTTCTTGCTAAACCACAGTTCATATGGTGTTGTCTCAACTGATTTAGATGGTGCCCTTTTTAACGTGAAGGCAGCTGTCTCTAATGCATAACCCCAAAATGATAGTGGTAAATCAGTAAGAGACATCATAAATCACACCATATCTAATAAAGTGCGGTTATGACGTTTGGACACACCATTACATTGTGGTGTTCCAGGTGGCGTGAGTTGTGAAACTATTTCACACTGTTTCAAATGAAGACCAAACTCATAACTCAAATATTCGTCTCCATGATCAGATCATAGAAAATTTATTTTCTTGTTACGATGATTTTCCACTTCACTCTGAAATTCTTTGAACTTTTCAAATGTTTGAGACTTATGTTTCATCAAGTAGATATACCCATATTTTCTCAAATCATCTGTGAAGGTCAGAAAATAATGATACCCGCCGCGAGCCTCAACACTCATCGGATCGCATACATCAGTATGTATTATTTCCAATAAGTCAGTTGCTCGCTCCATTGTTCCGGAGAACGGAGTCTTAGTCATCTTGCCCATAAGGCATGGTTCGCAAGCATCAAGTGATTCATAATCAAGTGATTCCAAAATCCCATCAGCATGGAGTTTCTTCATGCGCTTTACACCAATATGACCTAAACGGCAGTGCCTCAAATAAGTTGCACTATCATTATTAATTTTGCATCTTTTGGCTTCAATATTATGAATATGTGTATCACTACGATCGAGATCCAACAAACCATTTTCATTGGGTGTATGACCATAGAAGGTTTTATTCATGTAAACAGAACAACAACTATTCTCTAACTTAAATGAATAACCATATTGCAATAAACATGATCAAATCATATTTATGCTCAACACAAACACCAAATAACACTTATTTAGGTTCAACACTAATCCCAAAAGTATAGGGAGTGTGCGATGATGATCATATCAATCTTGGAACCACTTCCAACACACATCGTCACTTCACCCTTAACTAGTCTCTGTTTATTCTGCAACTCCCGTTTCGTGTTACTAATCTTAGCAATTGAACCAATATCAAATACCGAGGGGTTGCTATAAACACTAGTAAAGTACACATCAATAACATGTATATCCAATATACCTTTGTTCACTATGCCATCCTTCTTATTCGCCATGTATCTAGGGCTGTTCCATTTCCAGTGACTATTTCATTTGCAGTAGTAGCACTCAGTTTCAGGCTTGGGTCCAAACTTGGGCTTCTTCACTTGAGCAGCAACTTGCTTGCCGTTCTTCTTGAAGTTCCCGTTGTATCCCTTTGCCCTTTTCTTGAAACTAGTGGTCTTGTTAACCATCAACACTTGATTCTCTTTCTTGATTTCTACCTTCGTCAATTTCAGCATCGCGAAGAGCTCGGGAATTACTTTTGTCATCCCTTGCATATTATAGTTCATCACGAAGTTCTAGTAACTTGGTGACAGTGACTAGAGAATTTTTTCAATTACTATCTTATCTGGAAGATTAACTCCCACTTGATTCAAGAAATTGTAGTACCCAGACAATCTGAGCACATGCTCACTGGTTGAGCTATTCTCCTCCATCTTGTAGGCAAAGTACTGTCAGAGGTCTCATACCTCTTGACATGGGCATGAGTATGAAATAAGAATTCAACTCTTGGAACATCTTATATGCTCCATGGCATTCAAAACATTTTTTAAGTCCCGGTTCTAAGCCATAAAGCATGATGCACTAAACTATCAAGTTGTCATCATACCGAGCTTTGCCAAACATTCATAACGTCTGCATATGCTCCTACAATAGGTTCGTCACCTAGCGGTGCATCAAGGACATAATACTTCTGTGCAGCAATGAGGATAATCCTCAGATCAAGGAGCTAGTCCGCATCATTGCTACTAACAATTTTCAACTTACTTCTCTCTAGGAACATATCAAAATTAAAGGGGGAGCAACATCGCGAGCTATTGATCTACAACATAGATATGCTAATACTACCAGGACTAAGTTCATGATAAATTAAAGTTAAATTAATCATATTACTTAAGAACTCCCACTTAGATAGACATCCCTCTAATCATCTAAGTGATCACGTGATCCAAATCAACTAAACCATGTCCGATCATCACGTGAGATGGAGTAGTTTTCAATGGTGAACATCACTATGTTGATCATATCTACTATATGATTCACGCTCGACCTTTCAGTCTCCAGTGTTCTGAGGCAATATCTGTATATGCTAGGCTCTTCAAGTTTAACCCGAGTATTCTGCGTGTGCAAAACAGTCTTACACCCGTTGTATTTGAACGTAGAGCTTATCACACCCGATCATCACGTTGTGTCTCAGCACGAAGAACTGTCGCAACGGTGCATACTCAGGGAGAACACTTATACATTGAAATTTTAGTAAAGTAAGATGTATAAAAGATGTATAAAATAAGATGTATAAAAGATAAACATCATATGCAATCAAAATATGTGACATGATATGGCCATCATCATCTTGTGCCTTTGATCTCCATCTCCAAAGCATCGTCATGATCTCCATCGTCACCGGCATGACACCATGATCTCCATCGTCTTGATCTATATCAATGTGTCATTACATGGTCGTCTAGCCAACTATTGCTCTTGCAACTATTGCTATCACATAGCGATAAAGTAAAGAAATTATTTGGCGCTTGCATCTTATGCAATAAAGAGACAACCATAAGGCTTCTGCCAGTTGCCGACAACTTCAACAAAACATGATCACCTTATACAACAACTTATATCTCATCACGTCTTGACCATATCACATCACAACATGCCCTACAAAAACAAGTTAGACATCCTCTACTTTATTGTTGCAAGTTTTACGTGGCTGCTACGGGCTGAGCAAGAACTGTTCTTACCTACGCATCAAAACCACAATGATAGTTTGTCAAGTTAGTGTTGTTTTAACCTTCTCAAGGACCGGGCGTAGCCACACTCGATTCAACTAAAGTTGGAGAAACTGACACCCGCTAGTCACCTGTGTGCAAAGCACGGCGGTAAAACCAGTCGCGTAAGCGTACGCGTAATGTCGGTCTGGGCCGCTTCATCCAACAATACCGCCGAATCAAAGTATGACATGCTGGTAAGCAGTATGACTTGTATCGCCCACAACTCACTTGTGTTCTACTCGTGCATATAACATCTACGCATAAACCTGGCTCGAATGCCACTGTTGGGGAACGTTGTAATTTTAAAAAAATTCCTACGCACACGCAAGATCATGGTGATGCATAGCAACGAGAGGGAAGAGTGTCGTCTACGTACCCTCGTAGACCGTAAGCGAAAGCGTTATGACAACGCGGTTGATGTTGTCGTACGTCTTCACGATCCGACCGATCCAAGTACCGAACGCACGACACCTCCAAGTTCTGCACACATTCAGCTCGGTGACGTCCCACGAACTCCGATCCAGCAAAGTGTCGAGGGAGAGTTCCGTTAGCACGACGGCGTGATGACGGTGTTGATAATGCTACCGACGCAGGGCTTTGCCTAAGCACCACTACGATATGACCGAGGTGGATTATGATGGGGGGGCACCGCACACGGCTAGGAGAGATCAATGATCAACTTCTCTCTATGGGTGCCCCCTGCCCCGTATATAAAGGAGCAAGGGGGGAGGCCGGCTGGCCCTTGCAGGGCGCGCCAGGAGGAGGAGGAGTCCTCCTAGTGGGAGTAGGACTCCCCTTTCCTAGTCCCACTAGGAGGGGGAAGGAAAGAGGGGGCGCAGCCCCTCCCCTAGTCCAATTCGGACTAGGCCCATGGGGCGCGCGCGGCCAACCCTCGTGGCTTCTCCTCTTTTTCCCCTAAAGCCCACTAAGGCCCATATGTACTCCTGTATTCCCGTAACTCTACCGGTACTTCGAAAAATACCCGAATCACTCGGAACCCTTCCGATGTCCGAATATAGTCGTCCAATATATCGATCTTTACGTCTCGACCATTTCGAGATTCCTCGTCATATCCCCGATCTCATCCGGGACTTTGAACTACCTTCGGTACATCAAAACACATAAACTCATAATACAAATCTTCACCGAACGTTAAGCGTGCGGACCCTACGGGTTCGAGAACTATGTACACATGACCGAGACACGTCTCTGGTCAGTAACCAATAGCAGAACCTGGATGCTCATATTGGCTCCTACATATTCTACGAAGATCATTATCGGTCAAACCGCATCACAACATACGTTGTTCCCTTTGTCATCGGTATGTTACTTGCCCGAGATTAGATCGTCGGTATCTCAATACCTAGCTCAATCTCGTTACTGGAAAGTCTCTTTACTCGTTCCGTAATGCATCATCCCGCAACTAACTCATTAGTCACATTGCTTGCAAGGCTTATAGTGATGTGCATTACCGAGAGGGCCGGAGATACCTCTCCGACAATCGGAGTGACAAATCCTAATCTCGATCTATGCCAACCCAACAAACACCATCGGAGACACCTGTAGAGCACCTTTATAATCACTCAGTTACATTGTGACGTTTGGTAGCACACAAAGTGTTCCTCCGGTATTCGGGAGTTGCATAATCTCAGTCATAGGAAGATGTATAAGTCATAAAGAAAGCAATAGCAACATACTAAACGATCAAGTGCTAAGCTAACGGAATGGGTCGAGTCAATCACATCATTCTCTAATGATGTGATCCCGTTAATCAAATGACAACTCATGTCTATGGCTAGGAAACTTAACCATCTTTGATTCAACGAGCTAGTCAAGTAGAAGCATACTAGTGACAATAAGTTTGTCTATGTATTTACACATGTATCAAGTTCCCGGTTAATACAATTCTAGCATGAATAATAAACATTTATCATGAAATAAGGAAATAAATAGTAACTTCATTATTGCCTCTAGGGCATATTTCCTTCAGCATATACGATGGAATTTAATGCCAAAGATACCGAGGCCAACTTGCTATGATCGTTGGTATTAAATCAAAACAAAGCTATAATACTCTTTCCTTACAACTTCAAGTGAGTGTTACTGTCTTGTACATATTCGGTTTCCCTTATTAGTCGAGGTTATAGTAATGTAATTGATGAGTTATGCACGCGTGCGCAGGTTCCACTATATTCTCGTAGAGATTAAGCTTGAGCAGGGACTAGTAACTGTCTTAGACTCGAGACGAAAAGATCCCCGGGAGTATGCAGACATGACTGAAATGCTCGAGAAGTAAGTTAAATCGATCATTATCGCACCATATCGGCAACTTTGTTCATTTCCTTATATCAAGTAATTGTTTTCTTTGTCTGGCAGGGTTTGGAAAAAATTCACCTCAAAAGCTACGGGACTGCCGAAGAAGCTGCAATTTAAACACCCAAAAGTAAGTACTACTAGCATGTTCCGCGCATCTCCTAGTGATTCAAGCGGTAGTTTCATCAATACCATTTAGCATGCTTACTTATCAGTTTGATTGACCTCTATTTCTTGTAAAGTGGTTGTGGCAGGAAGCCGATAATAATTACTGTGGATACTACGTTTGCGAGTCCATCCGCCACACGACCTGTGAACGGGGCTACTCGGCCAAACAATAGGAAGTGCGTAAGCAATAATATTCACAATTTTATTTTATTACCATCATTTGTGTTGAGTTTCATACATTCATATATATGTATTGACCCCCTTCTTCAAATTAGATGTTTCGGATGCGGGATGAACTCCTAGAACCAGATCGCATGCGAGCAATTCAAGAGGAATTGGCAGCATTTTTTCTTGACCACGTGATCGATAAAGATGGAGAATACCATGTGGACGCTAAGTTCATATATAATTAGGGGATTATATTGTAAGAGATCTTATATTGTATATATGTAGCCAGTTGCGTCGGATAGATATACAAAAACTTGTTGTTCGACCAATCTCTTGGAGAAGGAGAGGTCGATATCACTTCTCTCTATATGCATATGTTCATGACGATCTTTTGTTTCCTTCATTTGCTTACTAGCTAGCGTGTCGAGTCCTCTCTATACGTATAGTACGTAGCGTCGAACAAACACGAAGATAAGAGAGGACACTTCTCTCTATTAATTAGCTAGCTAACACAATATATGAAACACCTAAATTAACCCCCCAAAACCTCCTAAACCCACCCCTTTCAAAAAAAAACCTCAGCTCTTGCCAGCTGCTGACGCGTGGATGCCTATTGGTCCCGGTTGGTGCCACGTGGAGGCCCATCTGTCCCGGTTCGTGTAAGAACCGGGACAAAAGGCCTAGGGCTTTAGTAATGACCCTTTAGTCCCAGTTCAACAACCGGGACAAATGGGCCTTACTAGCCGGGACAAATGGCCCTTTTTCTACTAGTGCTGTGAGCGCCCGAGGAGGAAACCTTAGTCGCCACGCCTAGCGTCCCACCTCTCCGTCCCTCCCCTCCCCTTGCCGCCTCCGCCTAGCTCTCTAGGGAGGATACCCTTGAGAGTCTTGGACTCAACCTAGATTTTAGTATGCTCTTGACACTTAAAAAGAGGAGAAAATGATGGTAATAAAAAGAAAATAACGAGAGCAGAATCTATTTTTGTCGATTTCCACTGCATTCTTAAGTTCACCACTCTGCTTGTACTTTTGTTGTGATCTCTTCTTCATTTCTTGTACTTGCTGTGATCTCAACCACAGCCTGGTTCATTTCAAACATGACCCGAAAGTGATCCCCTTGCTGTGATCTCACCAGAGTTTTCTGATTGGGGCAGCATGCAGGGGAAGGAGTCAAATACACCTGACTTCTTAATATAGACAGAGGTAACCAGTGATACCTGGAGTTTGTAACAAGTAAACAACATTTGCAATAGTTTTATGTCCATGAAGAGATGGCCATTCATTTGTCAGTCTGAACATAAAAGCAAAGTTTTAGGGAATCTGCTTGACATGTTTACGTCGTCTAAATAAAGCTGAGCTGGGAGTTTTACTCTGTTCATTGTAACTTAGTTGTCTCTGAACAGTGTATCCAGATTTGTCCCCCCTGTATTTGTCGGTCTACACCTGATCATCTCAGAAATTCACTAGCAGAGGATTTTTGTTTAATGCAGGGCAGCATATTTGCGGAACCACTGAATGAATGTAGCATGTAAATGTTGAAGCAGTGCAAGTTCATGATACTAAAACATGCAAAGTGCAACTTTTTGGCGGTTGACAACCTTCAACGGCATGGTTGGCCCCTTGTGGAGTTGTGGTCCGGCTTAAAGGAGAGCTGCCTCCACTTCTGAAAAGCAGTGGCCACAGGCTAGAAAGAGGGCTTCAAAAAAGCTTAAGCAAACCTTATTCACGCTCAGTTTGCAGCAATGAGAATATGTCTGAATTGACCCGGAAAGATGTGAGATTTGGGAAGGCAGCCAGCAGTATCTCTTTTGAGGGATTTTAAAATCATCTTCAGTCTTTTTCAGCTGTAGTTTTGTCAGCTGGATCTGTTCTGTACCTGAGCTTGCTCTGCTGATTTTCTTCTTGTAACCCTGTTTCCCCTTCTTCAATAAGATCAGCCGATGGCCTGGAGAGATCGTTAAACAAGATGAATAACAACCAGAAATATGAACACACAGTTCTTCCAGTTGAGTAACCATCTACAACGATTACCCAGTCTCAACAAATTAATGTCAGCCAAATCCAAAAAATCATGGGGAAGAAGAAGAGACATAAGGATCGAATGAGGTCACTATTTGGCGTTCCACAATAAAATCATTCCAATGGAAACATATAGGATAAGAACCGTGTAAATCATATCACAACGTTATTAATCATTGGGAGCAAACGAATCCAGTGTTCAACATCCCAGTTATTACAAACTATAGGGAAGAATATTACAAGCCATAGGAAGCAAATAAATCCAGTGGTCACAATTCCACGTTATTGCAATTCATTGAAAACAAATAAATGCATCATCATCATCCGCGATGCGTGATAGGTTGAGCACATGACGCCTAATGACAAGGCATACATAGGGCCAGTTACCGCTACCCAGTCGATTGGCAGCATATCACAAGGATGGTTAGTCTTCTACTTCATCTATATCCATAGTTCCTGTTATTTTCATAGGTGAGCCAATGTATAACAAAAGTTAAGCAATAAGTATGCCGATTCTGAACCTGAAAGAATGAGGCATCAAAGGGATACATAGATGTATGTACCTCACAAGGCCAGCGTTAGCAATGGCGCTTTACGTGAGTATCCGCACACCAATGTGCTGAAGCATTTGGCAGTTAGGATGACCTTCTAGTTTGCATGACTTCACCACATCATCGTCTCCCACCAATTCAAACTTCTTAAGAGAACGGGGAAGTTCTGGAAGTGATTTAAGATACCAGCAATTAATAATCTGCAAGCTCTCCAGCCACCTGAGGTCCTTCACATTGGCTGGCAAGTGGTCCCAGTTGCAGTGCGAAATCTTGAGTTCACGAAGATTAATGAAAACTTGAAACAGTTCTGGAGCAGGTCCCAATTGCTCGCAGTAGCTGAGACGAAGTTTCTTTAGGTACTTTGGGGCGCCGTTCTGCTCACTTCGCATCCAACTTGGGTAGCACAGACTTTGGTAGTTCCAGATTAGCAGACTTTCAAGATGCTTGGGTGGGCAAAGAGCCTCAAGTACCTCTTGTTGAACTTGTGGTGTGCAAGTCATATCTCCTTCCCAGGACAGTTCCAGCTCTGTCAGTCCTTTCTTGTCAGCTAGCTTTGCATCATACTCCTCCCTCTTGTTTTTAACATTTCCAAGACTACGGATTTCCAGAAAGCCCCGAAGCTTGTTTAGGTCCATCAGCTGGCTCAACTCATACCCATGCTGCTTCCTTACTTTGAATCGTTCAAATGTTTGTAGTGATGTTAACCTGCTAATGTACGGAGCACTAATTGTTAATGCGCCAATGATATGCCGCACGTTGGTGAGGTTACCCATATTTGTATCAGGAGAAAATTTTACAGAGCTAAGACCAAATGTTAGCACCTGCAGATGGTAAAGTTTGTCTAATGCTTTTGGTAATACCAGCTTTGCCCAGGGGATCACTAAACCAAGATAGCGTAGATGCATTAAATGACCAATAGTTTCTGGAATCTCCAAATCAATATGAACATTTGTGGCTTCTACAACCAGTACCCGCAATTTTCTCAGCTTCTTGAATACTTCCTCAAAGAATTTCGTGTTAACTGCTTCAAGCATGTCTGTTTCATCAATAATGAGACTGCATAGGTTTTCCAGTTCAAAAATCTCCTTGGTAACCAATGTTGCATTTGCAACAAAAATATGGCGAACATCATGAGGAACTTTTGTTCTCAAGCCATTCTCGATTCTGAAGCAATCACCCCCGGCCGCCTTCTCAGCCAAATCATGCATAAGATCATGGATGGAATAGACCAACTCCTCTTGTTGGTTTAGTGCGGCTGGTTGCACAAATGAGGTTGCCAGTAACTTGTGAAAGTAACCACGACCAACAGCTTCCATGTCTTCCTCTGCATTAGTAGTCTGTATGAACCCCTCTGCCACCCACAGTCTAACTAACTCATCTTGCTTCAGATGACGTCTTCTGGGGAAAATACTACAGTAAGCAAAGCATCTCCTAACTTGCTCATCAAGATTCTGGTAACTCCACCATAGGGCTCCCATCGTCTCATTTAGAAGGTCCCGATCTCTAACTTCTCTCCAGAATTTAACATCATTTTGTCTGTTACGTAGTTGTCCCCCCACTGTACTGGCTGCTAGAGGTAATCCTTTTAACTTCTGTGCAATTTCAGCTCCAATACTTCTGAGTTCTGCTTTATCTGGACCATCTGCATTTGGATCTTCAAGGGCATAATGCATGAACAGTTCCAAGAAGGCTTCATCATCCAAGGCACGTATTTCAGAAACATCACCACGTGCCACATCAGGACCTAGATCTGAAAATGAATCTTTATCACGACTTGTTGCTAGGATCCTGCTTCCTATTGCTCCACCCTTCAAGGGAGAAAGTAACCTTGGTAGCTGCTTCATAACATCATCCTTATTGCACCAGATATCATCTAGTACCAAGAGGAATCGTTTGCCTTCTATTTTCTTCTTCAATTCTGCTTCCAGGACATCAAGGCTACTGAATGTAGGGACTGAGTTGTTTTTATCCTCCGAAGCTGCCTCAAGCATCTCTTTGAAAATGCCATGCACAGTATAGTTCTGAGAAACATGAATCCACATAACAAGGTTGAAATGATTTACACTTTTCTCATACTCGCAAACATGTTGTGCGAGGGTTGTCTTCCCAGATCCTGAAATGCCATGAATGCCAAATACAGAGATACATTTGTTGTTACTTGAGCTTTGATTGACATCATGAAGCATTTTACTAATTCTGTCACGATCCTCATCTCGTCCAGTTACTTTTACTGTTGGGGCTGAAGTAGTGGGTGTATGTGTACTTTTGGCAGTATCAGCCTCACCCTTGCTTGACGGCTTCGTTAGTGCAATAATACCCTGTGCTTTATCAATGAGTCTTTCTATCGTGTCCATATTGCCCTTCAAACGACGATTCAAATCTCCGGTGAGAGTAAATCCCGGTTCGACAAAAATATCCTGCAAAAGAAACCAACATTTGAAATCCAAACGGCAAGTCCAAATGTCCAATGCCAACATTTTTGGGACGTTGACAACCGTAAGTGAACGTTCGGGACATTCATGCATGCCTAATACAAGTATTCATTCACGTGGCTTGATTTGAGTTCGGTGTAGTGTGTTAGAAATATAAACATGATTAGCTAGAGATAAGGAGATGGAGATAGACTTAATTTAAACACGCACTATCTTGCCTTGAACTCCAAGCCTCTTCAACGTTGTACTCTATATATACCCCTATGATGATCAGATCAATACAACACATAATTCTAGGGTTTCATATTTTCCACATGATATCAGAGCGGTTTGTCCAACGACGCCGATCCTAGGACCTTCCATCACTTGCGCAGCGCGCCGCCCCCGGAGAGATTAATCTCCTCTTCTCGGAGGCGCGGCACCCAGTCGATCAAAGATCAGATTAGTTCCGTAGATTAGATTAGATGAATTTCCAGGCACCCAGCCGACATTGAGCTGTACGACTACACCAGGCTACAAGCCAAGATACTTCTTCAGCAAGACACGGCATCGACACCCGTCGCCACGAGGGACGCCTTCAAGCGACGCATCATCGTCGACACGCCGCTGCATCGTCGACACTTCATCGCCAAGGTCTTCATCAACGTGGTCTTCATCACCATCAATGTCAACACACTGCCGCCGCCTCGTCCACAGGATGGACACCTAGCGTTCTCTGACAGACTTTTCTGCAAGACACGACCTCGACGACGGCAATGACTGCGTCACGACAACGGCATCGACCGCGTCATCCACGACGTCACGACTGCATCGACACGGCGTCACTACAGTGACGACCCTACACGGCCACGCGGTTCTGGCAAAACCGATGTGTGCTTGACGGGCTTCCTTTGGTTTTGGCAAAACCGGTGGACTCATCGCCGACGGCACCCTCTAACTTCCGCAAAGGTGCATCGTCCATGTCTGCAGCTCTGTCATAGCGCATTTTTTTGCGCCTCCGGCTTTGGGCGGCTTCATCATCCATGACAACCATACCATCGACCACGACTACCTCGACCAAGGCTACATCATCATGATCGGCTACCTCGACACTAACGGCTACGTCTGCATCAACTCATCGGCAACAACTCCAGTCAACAGCGTCCGCCTCGTCACTTGCGTCCATGATACTCCTGCTGTGACTGCGGGAGGGAATAGAGGAGAAGACAGGGAAGGCACCAGAAGGGGACGGAGTCACCGTCTTAGGTGCTGACCCATTAGCCATCAGAGACGCAATTGATGATGGTGCAACGGAGAAGTCGACAGAAGCGCAAGACTTCAAATTCAGTCGCAATCATCTGCTTCACTCCCGCTACGACTGAGGGGGAATGTTAGAAATATAAACATGATTAGCTAGAGATAAGGAGATGGAGATAGACTTAGTTTAAACACACACTATCTTGCCTTGAACTCCAAGCCTCTTCTACGTTGTACTTTATATATATTCCTACGAGGGTCAGATTAATACAACACATAATTCTATGGTTTCATATTTTCCACATAGTGCACATGAAACTAAAACGCTGTGTGCATGTGGCAGTGACCTGAGTAACAATGAGCGTCTCCTTGAGGACGAGGTAATCATTGCTTTCACTGTTAGTTTGTCCCTTGGTTATTCAATGTTCGGACAGTACTGATATGGTGGGTGGTATGGAGGATGCTTTAGCTCACGAGAAGGATATTAATCACTAAGAGGGGCAAAGCTCTAGACAATGTCAGTGCCCTGTCTCTAATGAGTATTGTCTACTGTATTTCCCTTTTCGTTTGTTGTGATTAAGCTATTATACATGCTATTGAAAAATGATGTAGGTATGTTCTCTACAGTATGAATGTGTATAAGATTGTTCGCTGATGTTGTTTGTTTTTGGCCTTTTGATGCCACATCAATTCAGTTGAATTCACAGAAAGTTCCTTACAAAACTGCCGTAGGCTGTGTTTTGGCAAGCAGTCAGACTTTATGTTAACGGCATCCTCTGTATACGGTTCTGTTCTGTATGATAAACTAATATGGTATAACATGTCTTATTTTATACCTTTTGAGATAGTTTGTGCCCACAAAGTTTAGTGATTTACACTAATTTCTAAACATTATTCAAGTAGCCTAGCTAAGCCAGAAATCAAAGATTAATTCTCCCATGGCTTTTTGTTTATCTTCTTGTGTTAGCCTAATTTGCTCTTTCATATTTGTATAGCATTTATGCTGGATTATACCTCCACAGCACTTGCTTCAGGAGCTCTCAAGTGTTTGTAAAGTTCAGTTGTGCTTGCCTACTCAATATATGTGCAGCGTTTGATCACTAGTACAAAAAACAGGCATCAGCACCGTAGAGGCGCCGCCTCCTCCCCGATCAAACTTTATCACCCAGCTGGCGGAAGTTGGGCTGATCTTTGCCGATGACCACCTCAACGAGGATCCACCCAGTGGCGGAGCTTCTTGGAGGCCAACCTGGGCCATGCCCCCCCCACCCCCCCCCCCCCCCCCTAGGTCATAGCAAAACATGCACATATGCCTTAATATTTGGTCTAATTTTCGACTAAAATCAGCCTAAAGCAATCATGTTTGCCCCCCCCCCCCCCCAGCCCATGCCCCCCCCCCCCCTCATAATTTCATCTCAAGCTCCGCCACTGGACCCACCCACATCGAAAAGGCGCAATCCCTATTATTTATGGTCTGGTGGGTGGGCGCCTAAGCTCTCGAAGTTATTCCCACGTCCAGTGCCACCCATGATTCCATATAGGCGAAGTTAGAGGGGGGGGGGAGGGGGGTCACGGGCTCCCTCGCCAGCACTCTTGCCAGCTGCGATCCTAGTGGCCAGCTCCGAAGAGCCCCCCACAGCGGCGACCACAACCACACCAAAGAAGCGACGTGTGACTCATTGTACCGGGTATGGTAGTAGGGCAACATAGTATTAATTAAGGTTAATTTGTAAATCAAAAGTTATCTTTTGATCAGAACCAAATGATCTAAATGGAATATGTGCAATAGATCTAAATCCATAAGTTATTTTGCTTGAAATGGTTATTCTGTTAAATCTGATCTTTTGTATTGTACTAAAAAGTATTGGAGGCGGTTTTTGCGGCATAAGGCCAACTCCAACCATGGACGCATTTTGTCCGGTTTTGTCTGTTTGGAGCCGTGCGGGCAAAAAATGCCACCCAAGCATAGACCCATCCTAATTTTCTTTTCTGTTTTGTGTCCGTTCAGACTAAATTTATTCGCGATTAGGGTCCGAAGCGGATTTTCTAGCACTCCTCGTCCATCTTTGTCTGCTGCTTGCCCGGCCTGGTCAACCTGCCGTCAACCTACAACCCCTCTCCCCCTTTCCTCTTTTTCTCCCCCACCCACGCTGTCGGAGTAAATAGCCATGGGTAGCCTAGCCGGCCTCTCCTGGCACTTCTGAAAAAGTTACGAGCCCGCCCAGCTCTCAAGAATCCAAGACATGGGCCGCCTTCCCCTAGCTGGCTGCGGTCAAGGCCGGCTTTCGGAAGGCGGTCTGGCTTTAGCCCTCATGAGAAGGCCGACTCCAAGAAACCGGCTATGAGAAGGCCGACTCCAAGAAGCCGGCTCCCCATAAAGCAGTCAAGACCGTACCCACAAAGTTTGCACCCACCTAACGGCGGGGCGACGGGGCGTGGCTACAGAAGAGCCTGCCACCCCCGAATCCCGGGGCACGCCTGGCACAGTGCGCCGTACGGGGTAGGCATGACCCGTCCGACGCAACACTGTTGCCATGTTGACCCTGGCCTCACCCACGACGGGCCGCCAGCGCGGCCCACAGGCGGTGGGCCCCTTTGAGCAGAGAGACGGCCGAAGGTGGCCACGCTTCCAACCAGTCGGCCCAAGACAGAGCCAGCTCCCCGCAGCCGGTTTGCCGCCTCCCTCGAAGAAGACGCCCCATTAAGGAGACAAGACGCGGTAAGGCTACAGCGATCGCCCGACAGGTGGCGGTACTGTAGCCGCGCTTACCACGATGAAGCTCTCGTCAACTAGATGAAGCCACAGTAACCAGCCGCCGACCAGGCCCTGGACAGTAGGGCCTGCCTGTCGACTGAGGTGCCGGCAGCCGGCGGGACCCACCAGTCGGCGGGCCCCAGCAGCCGGCGCAGAAGCCGGCGAGCGCAGTCACGGACGGCTGGGCCCCGCGCCCAGTCGGATTACCATTGTACTCCCGGGGGGTGGGCCTATATAAACCCCCCGGGGCACCCATGCAAAGGGTTCGACCCCCTGCTAGTTCTAGACACCACACAAGGAGAAGAAGCAGGCTAGCCGTGCCCTTTCTTCCTCCTCCCCCCAAAAACAGCTCAAGGAGCGTTGTGTAGCTACTTGATTCATCGAGTGAGCATGCGGAGACCCCGCAGAGCAGCAGTAGGGGTGTTATCTCCTCGGAGAGCCCCGAAGCTGGGTAAGATCCGCCGGCGTGCATGTCTTCGCCTCATCCCGCTTCCAGGCACCGGCGATGTCTTACTGGCTCCCACAATGATAAGCCACCCGTTGGCATATGTCGCACCCACCACCCGACACACGCCGGCAGAGCACAAAGCATGCCGCCTCCCGCACAACGCTCCCTTCGGTCGGCCTCGCCTCGCTGGTGTCGAAGCCTCCGCCTCCTCCGCTGCCGGTGGACATCCAGGCGGTGTCCGCGACGTTCCCCGACCTCCCGCGGTCGCTGTAGTGAGGGCCGACGCAGCGCGGTCCAACAACCAGCAGGCATGCTCACGGGGGAACTCGGCGCAATCCAAGCACTGCGAGCAATTGGTGGCGCAGACGCCCGTGGACACGCACCTGCACGCCGAGTTCGAGAGCTCGCACTGCCACTTCAACTACTCCTCCGTCAGCACGCTCAACCTCTCTAGCGCCAGTGTTGACAAGCAGCACACAGTCCCTGAGGTTGAGGTCGAGCATCCCGGCGAGAGCGTCGAGGTCGCTTTGCGTCTGCCAGCTACATGGGGCTCCTCCCGTGGCTTGGGCAGAGCAGCGACGGTGGAGGCTAGCGTGTAGGCGGGCGAGCGCGCGTGGCCGCCCTCTTCATGCTCTCTTCCTGCACGTTCACGGCGGAGTGAGGTGACACCTGTCCTCCACACCGACTGCCATCAGGAGCTCTCTCCGGTCTGATTTGTGGAGAAGCTCCCGTGCCTATGCTCGTCGGTGACACCGGCGGCGGCCGTCCGGGCTGTGTTCGACGAAATGCAAAGCCGGACACTTTTTAAGAATTAATTATTGTTTTAGAAAAGGATTGTTTATATTCCACCTTTGAATTACGTTTGGCAAATTCTTCTTTATATAAAAAATACTATCCACACATGCCAGTAAGATGATCCGTTCTACCAAGATACAAAGGGGGAACAACACAATTTGACTAGGATAAATGATGAGAATTAAATATGTATCCTATATACGTCAAGCATATTCACTTAAAATTTACATGTTTGCTTATTATAACATAGTATATCGATATTCATCGTACGTTGGTTATTTCAACACTTATGTGCAAGGCACACATAACTTACTAGTGCTTTTAAGTAGGGAAATATTGAGCACTAAACTTTCTATTATACGGCAAGGCAAAAATTAATATGTTTACCACGAAATTGTACAAGCACATAACGAACTTAGACATTTATATGTCTATTCATGTTAAGAATTATTATTTTGGAAAAGGACAACAATTATTCCACCTTTGAATTACTTTTGGCAAATTCCTTCTTTGTATAAAAAAAGCCTATCCACACATGCCACTAAGATGATCGGTTCTACAAAAATTAAAGGGGGGAAACAACACAATTTGACTAGGATAAAAGTGTCGCGTAGTGATGAGTAAGTATGCATTTATATATAGCTAAAAAAACTAAGGGTAGCAAGAAAGGACCTGATTTGAGGAGCTAGCTTCAGCATCTGAAGCAGTTCTGGGCCTTTTCTTCTCTCTCTTTTGTTGGAGGCTTTTCTGTTTGTCCAGCTTCTTTTGGTGACGAATGTACTCCAGTTCATCAAGGATATACTCCATATCATAGAAAGAGGATTTGAGACCCCTCACCAGCTCCTCAAAGAATTTCCTATGATGAATCTCCTCTACTGCTTCTAGGGTAAGCGCCAGCCGAGGGAGAACGTCTGTCAACAGGCGTTGAAGTGTCTCTTCTTTGTCGAATTTGCAGTAGGACAAGGCTTTGTCCAGAAGCTTGGAGATGATAGGCGACATGATCCATCCTGCAACAGATATGCCCCATGCAACACCTTCCACCACCATCGAGGGTTTTCAGAGCTAGGAGGAAAGATATGGGAGATTTAGGCCATGTTGTTCAGAAACCAACCCACGAACTGCTGTGCAGAGTTGGCTAATATTGGGAGATAGTTATCATCACAGCCTCACAGGTACAATGATTAGCTTAAACCATAGCCTAATAGATGTGGGAACTCACCAACCCCGCAGGACAAAGTCAGTCAAATCAAATTAAGCAAAGGAAATAACTTGACATATAGAGTATAAAAGGAGGCAATGGAGAGAGATGTTTGAACTAACACACTTGTTTGTTTCAGAACAGTCGAACTGGTGGTCAGCATGCGTAGTAAATTATGGGGCAACAGACAGTATTTTTATGCATCTAGGCGGCACAGTTGGCTTACATTTTGTCCGTAGCAGGAAATTTCCACTACTCATGCTCCTACAAGTTCCCACACATTAATAATTAAACTAAACAGAAACAGCTATACCTGCTACCGTCTTGTTTAGTTGCCGTGCATGACCCGTATTCCTGACTGAGCGAGCTATATAATTATGCAAAGCTAGTATACAACCACAATTTGAAAACAAAAGTAAGGAGAATGACTCTTGAACTAATCTGCATATGTCTTGCTCCAATTGCTAGAAAAATAATGGCCAGCTACCGCGCGTCTTGTTTGGTAAAATTTTGGAGTTATCTGTCTCTCACACCTGGAAACATCGCAGAAATGTAATGCACATCAAAAAGACATCTAAAAACCTCCACCGAGGATGATTCCAAGCTTAACGGAATGACATCTAAAATCAATCAGCGTGCTCCAGGCCTTTCCGGGAGAGTTGAGCTGCGTAGGCACTGATTGAGGAGATTCCGATCCGGCGGAGGAAACATTTCCTGAGAGATCTGCCGCCGACGGTGCATGGAGCAGCCTGCGCAGGCGGCCATGCTTCTGGATATTCCGCGTGCGAACTGATTAGGAGGAGCGGGCTGGAGCCAGCGGGGATGCGCCGCCGCCGCCGGCGGCGCTGACCCCTTCTGGCTAAAGAAGGCCTCACGTTTACTTCTCAAGAGCCCGTCTTGAGTGCAGTGGGCCTCTAGAATTTTGCATCAACATTTTGAAGCCCTTCACATGGAGCTTTTTCTCCCCTAGAAAAAACATGGGGCTTTTTCTCTTGCTAACAAAACAATATTTTCAAACCATTGCAAATAAATCTCTGTGATGCCCTTTGACTCACAATTTCTTGCATCAAGCACTGCTTTGATCTCAAGATCATTTTCATATATGCTCAAATTAATTATGCTTTGTCCAGCTAACAACAGCAAAATGGTATCAGGGGACTTTTTCCTTCAAGACCAAATCGTAGGCGGGAGGGACAGCGGAAATGGACAAAGGTATGGACATATCTGCGTGAATCATTTTTCAGTTCAGTATTCTTGTTGACTTCGCATGTAATGTTCATCACGGGTAGGTATTCCGCTTAGCCGAGTGATGTGTCACCCCCCCCCCCCCCCCTCCACACACACCCTCGGTGGCGCCTCCGACCGCATGCCTTGCCATCCACACCCTACACCTTCCCCCCTGCCCCTAAACTCTCTCGTCGACATGCACGCGCTCACCTATGTGTTATAATACTCTGCCTTGTGTGTTTGGAATGATTCAGCCCCTACCTCCTTGTTCCTCTGCTATGCCTTTTTTTTTCCAATTTTCGTTTTTCTTTTTGTTTCTTTCTAGTTTTCATTTCTCTATTTAAAATTTCATGAGTTTCTTTCCATTTTGTGTTTTTTGGAAACGCAGAGACTTTCTAAATATTTAAGCTTATATGAAATTTCATGAAATTTTGTAGTCACAAAATATCAAATGTGTGTTAATTTTTGAAATTAATTAAGTTTTCTCATGGTTTTTTTAAACTGCAATCTTGTGAACTTTTTTCTATATTTATGAAAAATTATCAAATTCACAAACTTATTCAATTTTAAGTTTTTCTTCCCAATTCATATTTTCTAAATTGTTCAATTTTTAGATTAATATTTTTTTAAAGTCAACTTATCAACCTGACAAAACCAGAAAACTATGCAAGTGAGACCAGGCGCGTGAGCGCCAGTTTGGTTAGCCATCACAATAGGCAGTGATTAGGTTACGCCTTGAAGGGGACCTGAAAGGTCATTTTTGATAGCATGGGAGCGCGTCAAGTGATGCAGCCAGACGCCAGACCTTGATCTGCCGCTTCCAATCTGCACGGGGGGCAGCTGCAATCTACTGGAGGCCCGCCATGCCTCTCTGCCCCAGCGGCGACCGATTCCAATTTCAGTGTGTATCGCTTGCCTATGTATTTTGGATAGAGGATAAACATGTCATTTTGCTGGTTTTTGGAGGTTGTCGGAAAAAGCCAAATCGACTTATATTACGGAACAGAGCGAGTACTACGAGGTACGTACAAAGTACCCACACAATAAACAGAAACAGATCCCCGTAACCTGCTAGCACCTTAGCTAGCCTCCATTTGACTTTGCCCATTGAGGAGGATTACGCCATGTCTGGGACATACATTAGCGAAGATAGCATTCAGTCTTGTTCAAGTTTCTGCAAAAATGACGGACAGTTGCTGCCTTTGGCAACGAATCATGGACTAGGGCCCGGCACTTCCAGTCGAGGAAGAGGCGGTCCCGCGTGGCCTCGGTGGCGCCCCGGCAGAAGGAAACGGTGTCCCCAGCATTGAGTCTCTTCTCCTTGACAAAGCGGCTCCAACCCTTGGTCATGACGTAGCTCTGGCTGCTGTTCCAGTAGGAGTAGCGGAACCGCCAGAGCTTGCCCCCACGGTCCTCGAAGCTGAGCATGGTGCCCATCTCTCGTTCGCCGCCGCATCCAGCGGCGGGAAGTACTTCTCTGCGAAGTGCTTCGGCACCACCAGCCGGTTCAGCTTCCCCACGTCGCTTGGCTTGACCACCTTGTCGAACATGTGTTCCCGCCCCTCATCACTGCCGCTTGGTGTAATTTCTGGAAAAATAATGCCAGGTTAAGACATCTTCTTTGGTGCAGTAACTTCAAAGGCAAAACTTCTCTATCAGCACAAGTTGACTACAGATATAACTGCATCATCCAGCCTCGAAGAAGACTCCATAGGTTGACAGATAGAAAAGGCTGGAGAGTCAAAATGTTGGGACACAGACACACGCAGATCATCCAGACTGGAAGAAGACTCCAGCGACATTGCAATCCTGATTTAAACAACCATTTAGCTTCGTTAGAAGAGAACATGGAGGATTAAATCAGGTTAATTGAGGAATCCAAGCCGAATATTGTACAGAAAAAAAAAGCAAAAGTCATGCATCTAAACGAATGTTCAGAAACAGAGTACCACAATATTGCTTCATCCAACAGTCTTGAGCTCAGTCCTGAAGGGACATTGCAGGATGAGGCAAAACTCTTGTGTACGTTTCAAAAAATTTAATTAGGTGCCAGCTAACACCAGTTAACTGACACGAATGACCGTTTTGAAAGAGAAATAGCGTATGTATGCATCCATAGAGCTTTTCCTTTTATTAATTATTGGATCGCGTGATTAAACATCGAAGGTAGCTTCCTTTTTTTTAATCAAAGGTGGGTGCAGGGTGGGGAGATCGAGGTCAGAAGAGTGCCTAAGAGTCCAACAGGAACGCTGAGTTAATTAACGGTGATGCCCTCGATCGGTTGTCGTTGATAAAGATGCTAACATAAGTGAATTATTAGTTGTTCTGATCGAGTCGACATAATATACTCCAAGCTTAGCTAGCAACAGCATACTTTGTCCATCTGTAAGCCATGGCATCTAGTTCATAGTTATTAGTAGTACACTACACTCCAGCCAGTTCGTGCATCTTTCTCGATCTAGATCTAGCTAGTCCCAATCCCATCGTAACTTCAGATCCAGGCCGAGCTAGAATCTCAGGCTTATTCCGAAAAGGCATACGGTAAAGTTAAATGGCCATTTTTACAACAGGCCTTCCGTATGAAGGGTTTTGATACCGCTTGGACGAAGCATGTAGAATCCTTTATACAAAAAGGCAGTTTCAGACATAGAAGGGATTGAGGCAAGGGGATCCAATGTCTCCAATCTTGTTTAATATCGTCGCTGATATGCTGGCAGTCCTAATTGGTAGGCCGAAGAGGACGGTCAGGTGGGTGGGCTAATGTTGCATCTCGTGGATGGTGGTGTTTTCATTCTTCAGTATGCCGTTGACACTATTATTTTCATAGAACATGATTTGGTAAAGGCTAGGAATATTAAGCTAGTTTTATGTCTCTTCGAACAACTTTCTGGCTTAAAAATTAATTTCAACAAAAATGAACTGTTCTACTTTGGACGCGCCTAGGAAGAGCAGAATAATTATAGACAGTTGTTTTGCTTTGAGTTGGGATCACTCCCGTTTAGATATTTGCAAAAATGAATTCATCATCGAAAGCTCGCCAGCAAAGAGTGGAAGTGCATAGAGGATCAATTTTAGAACAAGCTTAGTTGTTGGAAATGAAAGCTTATGTCTTATGGGGGTCGGCTAATCCTGATAAACTCCATGCTTACAAGTATGCAGATGTTTCTTTTGTCCTTCTTTGCGGTACCTATGGGGATACGGAAAAGATTGGACTTTTATCGATCACTCTTCGTTTGGCAAAGCGAGGAGACTAAATCTAAATACAGGCTGACAAAGTGGGATATAATATGGAGGCCTAAAGATCAAGGGGGTTTAGGTATAGAAAACCTTGA
The DNA here is from genome assembly GCF_056163025.1 of Triticum urartu. Taxonomy (NCBI): domain Eukaryota; kingdom Viridiplantae; phylum Streptophyta; class Magnoliopsida; order Poales; family Poaceae; genus Triticum; species Triticum urartu. The sequence goes on from NC_141879.1 coordinate 17,224,908, forward strand.
GATAAAGAACAAATGCTTACTCTGTAAATGGTTGTACACATTTTCTGTTGATGATGAGGGAATATGGATATAGTTATTGCGTAACAAATATCTACACTCCAGAACCCTCGCACAAGTTACGGCACAACCGAATGATTCTCCTTTTTGGAAGGGGCTTATGCGGACAGAGGTGGCCCTTTTCAATAGGATCAAATTCACTGCTGGGAATGGCAATTCAACTAGGTTTTAGGAAGATACTTGGCTAGGGGACACGCCACTGGCATGCAGTATCCAACCCTTTACAATATCGATATTACTCCTCTTCCTTACGGCTCCGCTGTGCCTAGTGATTTATCATGCTCTTGTACAACGAAAACATATTTTTTGTTAGTATAATTTTGGAATCAGTTCTCTTAAACATATAGTTAAGAAAGTCACTTGTAGGGAAACGATGTGATAGATGGATACATGTTGTGCGCGGGTTGATGCAGGTCAGCCTTCCGATGAGCTAGATACACTACACCGGAGACTATCAGTGTCAGGCGTATTATCAATGAAGTATACGTACACAGACTTGATAAACACTAGTCCAATTCCAAAATCACTACACATTTGGAAAATTAAGGTGCCCTTAAAAATCAAAAAATTTATGTGGTTCATTCACAAAGAAGTGGCCCTAGCTAAAGATAATCTGCAAACATAATGGGGTGGGTAGTAAACGAAGTTGTTTCTGTGATAGGGATGAATCAATTCAACACTTGTTTCTGGACTATCCACTTGCCAAGCTACTGTGGCACACCGTGAATGTGGCATTTAACGTGAGTGCACCTTATACCATATATACTATTTTTAAGACTTGGCTAAATGGGGTAGAGCCTAAGTTAATGACGCATATTCGAGTCGGAATGTGTGCATTACTTTGGGCCATTTGGAGCTACCGGAATGATGCAATTTTTAATGCACAAGGCACAACACATCACAGGGCAACTGGCCGGATCCGTACGCCGTGCTTAGCTGTGCGGAAGCCAATGAACATATAACTTATGGCTGCAACTGATGGAAGACAGTCGCACGCGTTACGTACAACCGATTTGGATGCCAGTCCAAGCATCTAGTCCTAGATTTTGCTGGTTGTTGCTTTGAGTTCGAGAGGGCACATCCTGCACGCAGCAGCAACTGAACCCAGTTATCCGGCCGCTTGTTGTTTTCATGGGGATGCGTGCATTAATATTTGCTGAAACAGTAGTACATGTGAATACAGCTGTATGATTTTCCCTGCCGCCACTGACATGTCATGGGTCCGGAGGACAGTGAAGACTTTTGGGCAGGCGTGTTCTTTACTGCACCGCTTTTTGGTTTAACTTGGCCACATCCTTGTGTGTCAGCCTTGATCCCGTGTCCCACACCGAGTTAGACAGAAAACTGCTGCCAAACCAAAGAATAATATGCCCATAATGGATCTTCTTGCGAGCGCCATGAGAATGTGAAAGACGGGGTGAGTGAAGCTCTTTGGTAAAAAAGAAAAGAAATAAGGCTCCAACAAAAAGATTAAAGTCGTATTAATTACTCATTCATGGCACAAAAAACTGGCATTCTCACAATCTTTACCGGCATGCATGTCAATCTAAAGCCTAGTAATGACACATCACTAGAACAGGAAGCGGAGGGGCGTTCATCCGGCGCCGGCGCCGGCCATGGCGTCCGCGGTGACCTCCCAGATCGCTGAGATGCGATCGATTCGTTTGAATCACCTGATGGGCTGCGATGGGCCGACTTTGTGTCGGTTGGGGCCGCGAGGAGATGGGCCTGGGATGGCTGGGTATGTGGCCCAGGCTAGACCGGACCTGAGTCCCTCACGTAGCGAGCCCCCATGCACGTACGCAGCGATCGCTCCTTCTTCCGTTACCGCGCCGTCGGCTGCTGTTGCTAGGGTTCCTAGGTGCGGGACTCCTGGCTTCCCGGTGTGCGGTTTGGGTCGGGCGAAGAGGATATCACCTCTCAAGGCTATGGCTGGCCGCGGGGCAGCAGCACCGCCTGCCAAAAAAACCACCGCGGCGGTTCCCTCGGGTCGGGGTGGGCCTGCGCTGCCGCCGGCTGCGGGAGCCGGACGTGGGGCATCGGTGCCAACAGGCCAGAGGCAACCGACGGATGATGGCGTGGCGCATGGCGTCCTTGGTCGCGGCGCTGGCAACCTGGGTACCCAGCGGCCAGGGCAGATGCCGCTGCTGACTACGGCCGGTCGGGGCGGTCCGCGGCCTCCGGCACCAGGCGTGGTTGCCGTGCAGCCGGCTGTGGGTCGGGGCGGGACTCGGCCCCCGGCGCCGGGCGTGGCGCCCGTAGTGCAGCCGGTTGCAGGTCGGGGCGGGACTCATCCCTCGGCGCCGGGCGCGGCGGCGCCGGGTCAGGGTGGTGCGGCCACAGGGGCTATGCCAGCGCCTATCGGCAGCCAGCCTCGTGCCGCGCCTCCGCCGCACTACGTCGCGCGGCCCGCTCAGGATCGTCAGACGAGACAGAGTTCGACCACTACAGAGTCCTATGATCCGCCCCTAGGTCAGTGGGGGGACGATGGTTCTAATGCGTATGGAGATAGACAACATCGTGGGTCTTCATCCACGGGAGGCGGCCGTGGCTATGCCTGCGGAGTGACGGGTCTGCTCAGAGACCGTTCCTCGGCCCGGCAGGTGGTTTCGTCGAGGGGGCTTCCGGCCCGGATCACCGTCAGAGAGGAGGCTTTCGTGGCCGTCGTGGTGGTCGGGGTGGGGGCCGTGGGAGATTTCGCAGACCGCCCCCGCCCAGGGCAGTTGATCCTGCGGCGTCTACAGCGGAGGCTGACCATACTCCCACCGAGCTTCCTTCCCAGGCGATGGAGGGGATGAACGCCGTGGCTAGTGTCGAGGTTCCTGAGGCTGGGACGGTGGATGAGGCTACTGACAGGGCGTCCAAATATGCACGTAAGAAGGAGAGGATGCTTTGTTACCGTTGTGGTGAGAAGGGCCACTTCATTGCTGAGTGTGTGGCCCAGCTGTGCGAGACGTGTGGCAAACCTGTACATGACTCGGGGGAGTGCCCGTTGTTGCGTGACCTGCCTCCGATGCTGAATATTTATGGAGTCTATTGTGCTGAGTGAAGGAAATATGCCCTGGAGGCAATAATAAAGTTATTATTTATTTCCTTATTTCATGATAAATGTTTATTATTCATGCTAGAATTGTATTAACCAGAAACATAATACATGTGTGAATACATAGACAAACAAAGTGTCACTAGTATGCCTCTACTTGACTAGCTCGTTAATCAAAGATGGTTATGTTTCCTGACCATGAACAATGAGTTGTTATTTGATTAACGAGGTCACATCATTAGTTGAATGATCTGATTGACATGACCCATTCCATTAGCTTAGCACCCGATCGTTTAGTATGTTGCTATTGCTTTCTTCATGACTTATACATGTTCCTATGACTATGAGATTATGCAACTCCCGTTTACCGGAGGAACACTTTGGGTGCTACCAAACGTCACAACGTAACCGGGTGATTATAAAGGAGCATTACAGGTGTCTCCAAAGGTAGATGTTGGGTTGGCGTATTTCGAGATTAGGATTTGTCACTCCGATTGTCGGAGAGGTATCTCTGGGCCCTCTCGGTAATACACATCACATAAGCCTTGCAAGCATTACAACTAATATGTTAGTTGTGAGATGATGTATTACAGAACGAGTAAAGAGACTTGCCGGTAACGAGATTGAACTAGGTATTGGATACCGATGATCAAATCTCGGGCAAGTAACATACCGATGACAAAGGGAACAACGTATGTTGTTATGCGGTCTGACCGATAAAGATCTTCGTAGAATATGTAGGAGCCAATATGGACATCCAGGTCCCGCTATTGGTTATTGACCGGAGACATGTCTCGGTCATGTCTACATTGTTCTCGAACCCGTAGGGTCCGCACGCTTAAGGTTACGATGACAGTTATGTTATGAGTTTATGCATTTTGATGTACCGAAGGTTTTTCGGAGTCCCGGATGTGATCACGGACATGACGAGGAGTCTCGAAATGGTCGAGACGTAAAGATTGATATATTGGAAGCCTATATTTGGATATCGGAAGTGTTCCAGGTGAAATCGGGATTTTACCGGAGTACCGGGAGGGTTACCAGCACCCCCGGGAGCTATATGGGCCATAGTGGGCCTTAGTGGAAAAGAGAAGGGACTGCCCTAGATGGGCTGCGCGCCTCCCCCCTTCCCCTAGTCCTATTAGGACTAGGAGAGGTGGCCGGCCCCCTCCTCCTCTTTTCCCCCTCCGCGAATCCTATTCCAACTAGGATTGGGGGGGGGATCCTACTCCCAAGCTTGGCCGGCCAGCCTCCCCCCTCTACTCCTTTATATACGGAGGCAGGGGGCACCTCTAGACACACAAGTTGATCCACGTGATCTATTCCTTAGCCGTGTGCGGTGCCCCCTGCCACCATATTCCTCGATAATACTGTAGCGGAGTTTAGGCGAAGCCCTGCTACTGTAGTACATCAAGATCGTCACCACGCCGTCGTGCTGACGGAACTCTTCCCCGACACTTTGCTGGATCGGAGTCCGGGGATTGTCATCGAGCTGAACGTGTGCTCGAACTCGGAGGTGCCGTAGTTTCGGTGCTTGATCGGTTGGATCGTGAAGACGTACGACTACTTCCTCTACGGTACATCAAAACACATAAACTCATAATACAAATCTTCACCGAACGTTAAGCGTGCGGACCCTACGGGTTCGAGAACTATGTACACATGACCGAGACACGTCTCTGGTCAGTAACCAATAGCAGAACCTGGATGCTCATATTGGCTCCTACATATTCTACGAAGATCATTATCGGTCAAACCGCATCACAACATACGTTGTTCCCTTTGTCATCGGTATGTTACTTGCCCGAGATTAGATCGTCGGTATCTCAATACCTAGCTCAATCTCGTTACTGGAAAGTCTCTTTACTCGTTCCGTAATGCATCATCCCGCAACTAACTCATTAGTCACATTGCTTGCAAGGCTTATAGTGATGTGCATTACCGAGAGGGCCGGAGATACCTCTCCGACAATCGGAGTGACAAATCCTAATCTCGATCTATGCCAACCCAACAAACACCATCGGAGACACCTGTAGAGCACCTTTATAATCACTCAGTTACATTGTGACGTTTGGTAGCACACAAAGTGTTCCTCCGGTATTCGGGAGTTGCATAATCTCAGTCATAGGAAGATGTATAAGTCATAAAGAAAGCAATAGCAACATACTAAACGATCAAGTGCTAAGCTAACGGAATGGGTCAAGTCAATCACATCATTCTCTAATGATATGATCCCGTTAATCAAATGACAACTCATGTCTATGGCTAGGAAACTTAACCATCTTTGATTCAACGAGCTAGTCAAGTAGAAGCATACTAGTGACAATAAGTTTGTCTATGTATTTACACATGTATCTAGTTCCCACAATCTTTACCGGCATGCATGTCAATCTAAAGCCTAGTAATGACACATCACTAGAACAGGAAGCGGAGGGGCGTTCATCCGGCGCCGGCGGCGGCCATGGCGTCCGCGGTGACCTCCCAGATCGCTGAGATGCGATCGATTCGTTTGAATCACCTGATGGGCTGCGATGGGCCGACTTTGTGTCGGTCGGGGCCGCGAGGAGATGGGCCTGGGATGGCTGGGTATGTGGCCCAGGCTAGACCGGACCTGAGTCCCTCACGTAGCGAGCCCCCATGCACGTACGCAGCGATCGCTCCTTCTTCCGTTACCGCGCCGTCGGCTGCTGTTGCTAGGGTTCCTAGGTGCGGGACTCCTGGCTTCCCGGTGTGCGGTTTGGGTCGGGCGAAGAGGATATCACCTCTCAAGGCTATGGCTGGCCGCGGGGCAGCAGCACCGCCTGCCAAAAAAACCACCGCGGCGGTTCCCTCGGGTCGGGGTGGGCCTGCGCCGCCGCCGGCTGCGGGAGCCGGACGTGGGGCATCGGTGCCAACAGGCCAGAGGCAACCGACGGATGATGGCGTGGCGCATGGCGTCCTTGGTCGCGGCGCTGGCAACCTGGGTACCCAGCGGCCAGGGCAGATGCCGCTGCTGACTACGGCCGGTCGGGGCGGTCCGCGGCCTCCGGCACCAGGCGTGGTTGCCGTGCAGCCGGCTGTGGGTCGGGGCGGGACTCGGCCCCCGGCGCCGGGCGTGGCGCCCGTAGTGCAGCCGGTTGCAGGTCGGGGCGGGACTCATCCCTCGGCGCCGGGCGCGGCGGCGCCGGGTCAGGGTGGTGCGGCCACAGGGGCTATGCCAGCGCCTATCGGCAGCCAGCCTCGTGCCGCGCCTCCGCCGCACTACGTCGTGCGGCCCGCTCAGGATCGTCAGACGAGACAGAGTTCGACCACTACAGAGTCCTATGATCCGCCCCTAGGTCAGTGGGGGGACGATGGTTCTAATGCGTATGGAGATAGACAACATCGTGGGTCTTCATCCACGGGAGGCGGCCGTGGCTATGCCTGCGGAGTGACGGGTCTGCTCAGAGACCGTTCCTCGGCCCGGCAGGTGGTTTCGTCGAGGGGGCTTCCGGCCCGGATCACCGTCAGAGAGGAGGCTTTCGTGGCCGTCGTGGTGGTCGGGGTGGGGGCCGTGGGAGATTTCGCAGACCGCCCCCGCCCAGGGCAGTTGATCCTGCGGCGTCTACAGCGGAGGCTGACCATACTCCCACCGAGCTTCCTTCCCAGGCGATGGAGGGGATGAACGCCGTGGCTAGTGTCGAGGTTCCTGAGGCTGGGACGGTGGATGAGGCTACTGACAGGGCGTCCAAATATGCACGTAAGAAGGAGAGGATGCTTTGTTACCGTTGTGGTGAGAAGGGCCACTTCATTGCTGAGTGTGTGGCCCAGCTGTGCGAGACGTGTGGCAAACCTGTACATGACTCGGGGGAGTGCCCGTTGTTGCGTGACCTGCCTCCGATGCTGAATATTTATGGAGTCTATTGTGCTGAGTGAAGGAAATATGCCCTGGAGGCAATAATAAAGTTATTATTTATTTCCTTATTTCATGATAAATGTTTATTATTCATGCTAGAATTGTATTAACCAGAAACATAATACATGTGTGAATACATAGACAAACAAAGTGTCACTAGTATGCCTCTACTTGACTAGCTCGTTAATCAAAGATGGTTATGTTTCCTGACCATGAACAATGAGTTGTTATTTGATTAACGAGGTCACATCATTAGTTGAATGATCTGATTGACATGACCCATTCCATTAGCTTAGCACCCGATCGTTTAGTATGTTGCTATTGCTTTCTTCATGACTTATACATGTTCCTATGACTATGAGATTATGCAACTCCCGTTTACCGGAGGAACACTTTGGGTGCTACCAAACGTCACAACGTAACCGGGTGATTATAAAGGAGCATTACAGGTGTCTCCAAAGGTAGATGTTGGGTTGGCGTATTTCGAGATTAGGATTTGTCACTCCGATTGTCGGAGAGGTATCTCTGGGCCCTCTCGGTAATACACATCACATAAGCCTTGCAAGCATTACAACTAATATGTTAGTTGTGAGATGATGTATTACAGAACGAGTAAAGAGACTTGCCGGTAACGAGATTGAACTAGGTATTGGATACCGATGATCAAATCTCGGGCAAGTAACATACCGATGACAAAGGGAACAACGTATGTTGTTATGCGGTCTGACCGATAAAGATCTTCGTAGAATATGTAGGAGCCAATATGGACATCCAGGTCCCGCTATTGGTTATTGACCGGAGACATGTCTCGGTCATGTCTACATTGTTCTCGAACCCGTAGGGTCCGCACGCTTAAGGTTACGATGATAGTTATGTTATGAGTTTATGCATTTTGATGTACCGAAGGTTTTTCGGAGTCCCGGATGTGATCACGGACATGACGAGGAGTCTCGAAATGGTCGAGACGTAAAGATTGATATATTGGAAGCCTATATTTGGATATCGGAAGTGTTCCAGGTGAAATCGGGATTTTACCGGAGTACCGGGAGGGTTACCAGCACCCCCCGGGAGCTATATGGGCCATAGTGAGCCTTAGTGGAAAAGAGAAGGGGCTGCCCTAGATGGGCTGCGCGCCTCCCCCCTTCCCCTAGTCCTATTAGGACTAGGAGAGGTGGCCGGCCCCCTCCTCCTCTTTTCCCCCTCCGCGAATCCTATTCCAACTAGGATTGGGGGGGGATCCTACTCCCAAGCTTGGCCGGCCAGCCTCCCCCCTCTACTCCTTTATATACGGAGGCAGGGGGCACCTCTAGACACACAAGTTGATCCACGTGATCTATTCCTTAGCCGTGTGCGGTGCCCCCTGCCACCATATTCCTCGATAATACTGTAGCGGAGTTTAGGCGAAGCCCTGCTGCTGTAGTACATCAAGATCGTCACCACGCCGTCGTGCTGACGGAACTCTTCCCCGACACTTTGCTGGATCGGAGTCCGGGGATTGTCATCGAGCTGAACGTGTGCTCGAACTCGGAGGTGCCGTAGTTTCGGTGCTTGATCGGTTGGATCGTGAAGACGTACGACTACTTCCTCTACGTCGTGTCATCGCTTCCGCAGTCGGTCTGCGTTGGGTACGTAGACAACACTCTCCCCCTCGTTGCTATGCATCACATGATCTTGCGTGTGCGTAGGAAATTTTTTGAAATTACTACGAAACCCAACAGTGGTATCAGAGCCTAGGTTATTTATGTTGATGTTATATGCACGAGTAGAACACAAGTGAGTTGTGGACGATACAAGTCATACTGCCTACCAGCATGTCATACTTTAGTTCGGCGGTATTGTTGGACGAGACGACCCGGACCAACCTTACGCGAACGCTTACGCGAGACCGGTTCCCTCGACGTGCTTTGCACATAGATGGCTTGCGGGCGACTGTCTCTCCAACTTTAGTTGAACCAAGTATGGCTACGCCCGGTCCTTGAGAAGGTTAAAACGGAGTCTATTTGACAAACTATCGTTGTGGTTTTGATGCGTAGGTGAGATTGGTTCTTACTTAAGCTCGTAGCAGCCACGTAAAACATGCAACAACAAAGTAGAGGACGTCTAACTTGTTTTTGCAGGGCATGTTGTGATGTGATATGGTCAAAACATGATGAGATATAAGTTGTTGTATGAGATGATCATGTTTTGTTATCAGCAACTGGCAAAAGCCTTATGGTTGTCTCTATATTGCATAAGATGCAAGCGCCAAATAATTGCTTTACTTTATCGCTATGCGATAACAATAGTTGTAAGAGCAATAGTTGGCGAGACGACCGTGTGACCACACATTGATATAGATCAAGATGATGGAAGATCATGGTGTCATGCCGGTGACGATAGAGATCATGACAGTACTTTGGAGATGGAGATCAAAGGCGCAAGATGATGATGGCCATATCATGTCACATATTTTGATTGCATATGATGTTTATCTTTTATACATCTTATTTTGCTTAGTTTGACGGTAGCATTTTAAGATGATCTCTCACTAATTATCAAGAAGTGTTCTCCCTGAGTATGCACCGTTGCCAAAGTTCGTCGTGCCCAGACACCACGTGATGATCGGGTGTGATAAGCTCTACGTCCATCTACAACGGGTGCAAGCCAGTTTTGCACACGCGGAATACTCAGGTTAAACTTGACGAGCCTAGCATATGCAGATATGGCCTCGGAACACGGAGACCGAAAGGTCGAGCGTGAATCATATAGTAGATATGATCAACATAGTGATGTTCACCAATGAAACTACTCCATCTCACGTGATGATCGGACATGGATTAGTTGATTTGGATCACGTGATCACTTAGAGGATTAGAGGGATGTCTATCTAAGTGGGAGTTCTTAAGTAATATGATTAATTAAACTTTAATTTATCATGAACTTAGTCCTGGTAGTATTAGCATATCTATGTTGTAGATCAATAGCTCGCGTTGTTGCTTTCATATGCTTATTTTGATATGTTCCTAGAGAAAATTGTGTTGAAAGATGTTAGTAGCAAAGATGCGGATTGGATCCGTGATCCGAGGTTTATCCTCATTGCTGCACAGAAGAATTATGTCCTTGATGCACCGCTAGGTGACAAACCTATTGCAGGAGCAGATGCAGACGTTATGAACGTTTAGCTAGCTCAATATGATGACTACTTGATAGTTTAAGTGCACCATGCTTAACGGCTTAGAATCGGGACTTCAAAGACGTTTTGAACGTCATGGACCATATAAGATGTTCCAGGAGTTGAAGTTAATATTTCAAGAAAATACCCGAGTTGAGAGATATGAGATCTCCAACAAGTTCTATAGCTAAAAGATGGAGGAGAATCGCTCAACTAGTGAGCATGTGCTCAGATTGTCTGGGTACTACAATCGCTTGAATCAAGTGGGAGTTAATCTTCCAGATAAGATAGTGATTGACAGAATTCTCTAGTCACCATCACCAAGTTAGTAGAACTTCGTGATGAACTATAATATGCAAGGGATAACGGAAACAACTCCCAAGCTCTTCGTGATGCTGAAATCAACGAAGGTAGAAATCAAGAAAAACATCAAGTGTTGATGGTTGACAAGATCACTAGTTTCAAAAAAAGGGTAGAGGGAAGAAGGGGAACTTCAAGAAGAATAGCAAGCAAGTTGCTGCTCAAGTGAAGAAGCCCAAGTCTGGTCCTAAGCCTGAGACTAAGTGTTTCTACTGCAAAGGGACTGGTCACTGGAAGCGGAACTACCTCAAGTGATTGGCAGATAAGAAGGATGGCAAAGTGAACATAAGTATATTTGATATACATGTTATTGATGTGTACTTTACTAGTGTTTATAGCAACCCCTCAGTGTTTGATACTAGTTCAGTTGCTAAGATTAGTAACTCGAAACGGGAGTTGCAGAATAAACAGAGACTAGTTAAGGGTGAAGTGACGATGTGTGTTGGAAGTGGTTCCAAGATTGATATGATCATCATCGCACACTCCCTATACTTTCGGGATTAGTGTTGAACCTGAATAAGTGTTATTTGGTGTTTGCGTTAAGCATGAATATGATTTGATCATGTTTATTGTGATACAGTTATTCATGTAAGTAAGAGAATAAATTATTGTTCTGTTTACATGAATAAAACCTTATATGGTTACACACCCAATGAAAATAGTTCATTGGATCTCGATCGTAGTGATACACATAATCATAATATTGAAACCAAAAGATGCAAAGTTAATAATGATAGTGCAACTTATTTGTAGCACTGCTGTTTAGGTCATATTGGTGTAAAGCGCATGAAGAAACTCCATGCTGATGGGATTTTGGAATCACTTGATTATGAATCACTTGATGCTTGTGAACCATGCCTCTTGGGCAAGATGACTAAAACGCCGTTCTCCGGAACAATGAAGCAAGCAACAGATTTGTTGGAAATCATACATACTGATGTATGTGGTCTGATGAATATTAAGGCTTGCAGCAGGTATCATTATTTTCCGACCTTCACAGATGATTTGAGCAGATGAAACATAAGTCTGAGACATTTGAAAAGTTCAAAAAATTTCAGAGTGAAGTGGAAAATCATCGTGACAAGAAAATAAAAGTTTCTACGATATGATTGCAGAGGTAAAATATTTGAGTTACGAGTTTGGTCTTCAATTAAAACAATGTGGAATAGTTTCACAAACTTATGCCACATGGAACACCACAGCATAATGGTGTGTCCGAACGTCATAACCGTACTTTATTGGATATAGTGCAATCTATGATGTCTCTTACCGATCTACCACTATCGTTTTGGGGTTATGCATTAGAGACAGCTACATTCACGTTAAATAGGGAACCATCTAAATCCGTTGAGACGACACCATGTGAACTATGGTTTGGCAAGAAACCTAAGCTGTCGTTTCTTAAAGTTTGGGGTTGCGATGCTTATATGAAAAAGTTTTCATCCTGATAAGCTCAAACTCAAATCGGAGAAGTGCGTCTTCATAGGATATCCAAAGGAAACTATTGGATACACCTTCTATCACAGATCCGAAGGCAAGACTTTTGTTGCTAAATTCGGAAACTTTCTGGAGAAGGAGTTTCTCTCGAAAGAAGTGAGTGGGAGGAAAGTAGAACTTGACGAGGTAACTGTACCTGCTCCCTTATTGGAAAGTAGTACATCACAGAAAACTGTTTCTGTGACACCTACACCAGTTAGTGAGGAAGCTAATGATGATGATCATGAAACTTCAGAACAAGATACTACTGAACCTCGTAGATCAACCAGAGTAAGATCCGCGCCAGAGTGGTACAGTAATCCTGTTCTGGAAGTCATACTACTAGATCATGATGAACCTACGAACTATGAAGAAGCGATGGTGAGCCCAGATTCCGCAAAGTGGCTTGAAGCCATGAAATCTGAGATATGATCCATGTATGAGAACAAAGTATGGACTTTGGTTGACTTGCCCGATGATCGGCAAGCCATAGAAAATAAATGGATCTTCAAGAGGAAGACGGACGCTGATAGTAGTGTTACTATCTACAAAGCTAGAATTGTCGCAAAAGGTTTTTCGACAAGTTCAAGGTGTTGACTACGATGAGATGTTCTCACTCGTATCTATGCTTAAGTCTGTCCGAATCATGTTAGCAATTGCCGCATTTTATGAAATCTGGCAAATGGATAAACAAAACTGCATTCCTTAATGGATTTACTAAAGAAGAGTTGTATACGATGCAACTAGAAGGTTTTGTCGATCCTAAAGGTGTTAACTAAATATGCAAGCTCCAGCGATCCATCTATGGACTGGTGCAAGAATCTCGGAGTTAGAATATACGCTTTGATAAGTTGATCAAAGCATATAGTTTTATACAGACTTGCGGTGAAGCCTGTATTTACAAGAAAGTGAGTGGGAGCACTACAACATTTCTGATAAGTATATGTGAATGACATATTGTTGATCGGAAATAATGTAGAATTATTCTGCAAAGCATAAATGAGTGTTTGAAAGGAGTTTTTCAAAGAAAGACCTCGGTGAAGCTGTTTACATATTGAGTATCAAGATCTATAGAGATAGATCAACACACTTGATAAGTTTTTTCAATGAGTACATACCTTGACAAGATTTTGAAGTAGTTCAAAATGGAACAGTCAAAGAAAAGGTTTCTTGCCTGTGTTACAAGGTGTGAAGTTGAGTAAGACTCAAAGCCCGACCACGGCAGAAGATAGAAAGAGAATGAAAGTCATTCCCTATGCCTCAGTCATAGGTTCTATAAAGTATGCCATGCTGTATACCAGATCTATTGTATGCCCTACCACTGAGTTTGGCAAGGGAGTACGATAGTGATCTAGGAGTAGATCACTGGACAGCGGTCAAAATTATCCTTAGTGGAATAAGGATATGTTTCTCGATTATGGAAGTGAAAAAAAGGTTCGTCGTAAAGGGTTACGCCGATGCAAGTTTTGACACTAATCTAGATAACTCTAAGTCTCGGTCTAGATACATATTGAAAGTGGGAGCAATTAGCTAGAGTAGCTCCATGCAGAGCATTGTTGACATAGAAATTTGCAAAATACATGCGGATCTGAATGTGGCAGACCCGTTGACTAAGATTCTCTCACAAGCAAAACATGATCACACCTTAGTACTCCATGGGTGTTAATCACATAGCGATGTGAACTAGATTACTGAATCTAGTAAACCCTTTGGGTGTTGGTCACATGGCGATGTGAACTATGGGTGTTAATCACATGATGATGTGAACTATTGATGTTAATCACATGGTGATGTGATCTAGATTATTGACTCTAGTGCAAGTGGGAGACTGAAGGAAATATGCCCTAGAGGCAATAATAAAGTTATTATTTATTTCCTTATTTCATGATAAATGTTTATTATTCATGCTAGAATTGTATTAACCGGAAACATAATACATGTGTGAATACATAGACAAACGAAGTGTCACTAGTATGCCTCTACTTGACTAGCTCGTTAATCAAAGATGGTTATGTTTCCTGACCATGAACAATGAGTTGTTATTTGATTAACGAGGTCACATCATTAGTTGAATGATCTGATTGACATGACCCATTCCATTAGCTTAGCACCCGATCGTTTAGTATGTTGCTATTGCTTTCTTCATGACTTATACATGTTCCTATGACTATGAGATTATGCAACTCCCGTTTACCGGAGGAACACTTTGGGTGCTACCAAACGTCACAACGTAACTGGGTGATTATAAAGGAGCATTACAGGTGTCTCCAAAGGTAGATGTTGGGTTGGTGTATTTCGAGATTAGGATTTGTCACTCCGATTGTCGGAGAGGTATCTCCGGGCCCTCTCGGTAATACACATCACATAAGCCTTGCAAGCATTACAACTAATATGTTAGTTGTGAGATGATGTATTACAGAACGAGTAAAGAGACTTGCCGGTAACGAGATTGAACTAGGTATTGGATACCGACGATCAAATCTCGGGCAAGTAACATACCGATGACAAAGGGAACAACGTATGTTGTTATGCGGTCTGACCGATAAAGATCTTCGTAGAATATGTAGGAGCCAATATGGACATCCCGGTCCCGCTATTGGTTATTGACCGGAGACATGTCTCGGTCATGTCTACATTGTTCTCGAACCCGTAGGGTCCGCACGCTTAAGCTTACGATGACAGTTATGTTATGAGTTTATGCATTTTGATGTACCGAAGGTTGTTCGGAGTCCCGGATGTGATCACGGACATGACGAGGAGTCTTGAAATGGTCGAGACGTAAAGATTGATATATTGGAAGCCTATATTTGGATATCGGAAGTGTTCCAGGTGAAATCGGGATTTTACCGGAGTACCGGGAGGGTTACCGGAACCCCCCGGGAGCTATATGGGCCATAGTGGGCTTTAGTGGAAAAGAGAAGGGGCTGCCCTAGATGGGCTGCGCGCCTCCCCCCTTCCCCTAGTCCTATTAGGACTAGGAGAGGTGGCCGGCCCCCTCCTCCTCTTTTCCCCCTCCGCGAATCCTATTCCAACTAGGATTGGGGGGGGGGGGGAATCCTACTCCCAGAGGGAGTAGGACTCTCCTGGCGCACCAAGCTTGACCGGCCAGCCTCCCCCCTCTACTCCTTTATATACGGAGGCAGGGGGCACCTCTAGACACACAAGTTGATCCACGTGATCTATTCCTTAGCCGTGTGCGGTGCCCCCTGCCACCATATTCCTCGATAATACTGTAGCGGAGTTTAGGCGAAGCCCTGCTGCTGTAGTACATCAAGATCGTCACCACGCCGTCGTGCTGACGGAACTCTTCCCCGACACTTTGCTGGATCGGAGTCCGGGGATCGTCATCGAGCTGAACGTGTGCTCGAACTCGGAGGTGTCGTAGTTTCGGTGCTTGATCGGTTGGATCTGAAGACGTACGACTACTTCCTCTACGTCGTGTCATCGCTTCCGCAGTCGGTCTGCGTTGGGTACGTAGACAACACTCTCCCCCTCGTTGCTATGCATCACATGATCTTGCGTGTGCGTAGGAAATTTTTTGAAATTACTACGAAACCCAACACTGAGCTCATGTTTTTTGAGTCCCCGGCGGCAAGAGAGGTCCCGGAGGATACCCTGAGCTTGACTACCGGGATTGTGAAAGCAACCCAGGGCGAGGTGTCTGAGGCACAGATTGTGAGGAGGCTTCAGGAGCTGGCTCCCGGGGATTTTCGATGGGAATTGGTGCTTATCGAGGACAGGTCCTTTAAGGTTGAGTTCCCAACTGTGGATGATTTGCAGAGATTGTTGAGCTTTGACTTGTGTCAAGTTCCCGGTACTACGTGTATCCTGGAGTTCCATGAGTGGAAGCAGGTTGAGCCTAAAGGGAAGCCGCTTACGCAGGTCTGGTTGCGGTTTACAGGGGCTCCATCTAAGCCTCTATAGGACGCTCGAGTGGTGGCTAGTATGGGCATCATGGTGGGGAAGACAGAAAAAGTGGATATGGCTTTCACACGTGCCCATGGGGTGGCCCGGATATTAGTGAGTGTTCTGGATATTGAGTTCGTGCCCGATAAGGTCAACTGGACCTACCGGGGAGTGGTGTTTCCGCTAGACATCGACTTTGAGGACACTGATTTATTTGATGATGCGGTTAATGGTAACGATGTTGACATGCACGACAGTGATGGCAATGCTGGGGCCAAGGGGGCACCGTCAGATGAGCCCACGCGCGAGGGGTCTAATGGTTCTCACCCAACTTCTCAGCCTGGGGATGAGAACGGGGCTGAGCATGCAGCTTCCCCAGCGGTGCCCATGACTACTCTGCGTTTTGGGTCCTTTGAGCCAGCATCGGCACCTCCTAGACTATGGAGTGACCGGGTAGATTCTGATAATTCTCTTGAGCACTCGCTCCCCCCGTTGGAGTTCGAGGGGGATGCTGGATTGTTTGCTGGACGGCCGGCAAGGTCTTTGGTCGGAGCTTCGGAGAGGAGTCCGATGGGTGCTTCTCTTGTCCTGGCGCCTCACGTGGACACGACTCCGGTGTCGGCGTCTACAGACGAGATGGGTCGTGGGGGAGGAGCTTCGGGGCAGATGGCCTTGCTTTCTCCCAACCCCATCCCGATATCGGTGGCGTCGGTGACGCCGGCCCCGTGTGGGTCGGCCAGTGCGGGGAGCTGGAGCCCGAGGCAGGCGGCCTTGGCTCCTACTTCCCCAACGGTGGCGGTAACCACCGCGGCGGCAGCTGCGTTGGGGGGGTGCTGGGGCAGGAGGCCTTGGCTCCTCCTCCGCCTTCGACGATCAGGAGGACCGTCTCTCCCTCGCCGATGGCTCATACGTCTGAGCCGGCGGATGAGGTCGGAGGAGGGCGCGGGCAGGCGGCCCCTGTCATATCCTCTTCACTCCTACCCATGGATAGGGTCCCTAGTGTCGGACCCCTGTCTAAGGGGATCGGGAGCCCGCAGACACCTTCTCTGGTAACCCTGGTAGAGCCTTTGAGGGACTCTGGGCCAGGTGTTACTAGGGAGGAGGTTGTTGCGTTTGGCGGGATCCCGGACCCTATCGCCGAGGGGAGACGGATGAGTGCTGGCATCCTCGACATCCCTGAGGTGGATGATATGCAGCAGCGGTGCACTATGAGGGTGGCCAAGCTTCAGGAGGCTGCTTTGTCTTCCGGTATGTCCGTCAACCTATCTAATTCCCTATTGCATTTTTCTAATGAGGAGATTATAAATAATGCAAACCAATTAGGAGTTTCACTAGGGGCTACGGACAGTGAGATTACTAATTCGGTGAATGATTTATTAGACTTGGAGGCGGAACGTGCCTTAGAGACTATTCATAATCTTGCAGCCGTTAAACCAATGCAGGATGATGAGATTGAAGCGTTAGGGGTCAGAGTGCTAGATACTCTGTGTGCGGATTTAGCACCTCCCAATCATGACTTTGAGGAAGATGATGTACCCCTAGAGAATGATGATAGTAATATTTGTGAACCCGGTTATGAGGACCGGGCGACAGAGCCTAGTAAACCTAAGCGTAAGTGGAAACAGAAGATATATCCCGATTCCGCAGTTCGTAGGAGTGCTAGGATTCGAACCACTAAAAAATTCCATGATGAATTATGAGAGGAATATTTTGGAATAGCAGAGGTCTGAAGGACTTGGCTAAAAGAAGATTCCTTGCTGAGGCAGCTTTAGAGCAGAGGTTAGATTTTGTTGCTCTATCGGAGACGGGTAGAGATAACTTTGCACCCCAGTTTCTCTCTTCTCTGGTGGGTGGTATTGATTTTGATTGGCACTGCCTACCTCCGCGAGGAAGGTCGGGTGGTATCTTACTGGGTGTGAGATGCGATTCGCTTGAAGTCCGAAGTGTAGTGATGGGCGACTTCGCGGTGAAGTTTCGAGTTAGGTCTAGGATAGATGGTTTTAACTGGGCTTTGGTGGCGGTGTATGGTGCCGCACAGCCCGAGCTTAAACCGGAGTTTCTGGCGGACCTTGTTCGTATCTGTGGGTCAGAACAGCTTCCAATGTTAGTTGGAGGTGATTTCAATATCATCAGGAGGAGAGAGGAAAAGAACACTGATAACTTTGACGGTAGATGGTCGTTTATGTTCAATACCATTATTGAAAGCTTGGATCTGAGAGAGATAGAGCTTTCTGGTAGAAAGTACACCTGGGCTAATGCTCTGCCACACCCAACCTATCAAAAACTTGATCGAGTTCTTGCGAGCGTGGAGTGGGAACAAAAGTTTCCTCTGGTGACGGTGCAAGCTCTTTCAAGGGGAATATCTGATCATACCCCATTGTTCGTGGACTCAGGGGAGCCGAACCATGTGGGTAACAAGAACACCTTCTCCTTCGAAATGTCATGGTTTGAACGTGAGGGGTTTTTGGATCTGATTGCCAGGGAATGGGATAGAGGTGTTGGAGGCAAGCCTGCGTTAGAGCGTTCGCAGAACAAGATTAGGCATTTGAGGAGTTTCTTACGGGGCTGGGTTAAGCACCTCAGTGGTGTGTATAAGATGGAAAAGGATAGACTCCTTGATCTTATACAGGCCCTGGACATACAGGCCGAATCCACTATCTTAACGTCAACTGGGCTTCAGGCTAAAAATGAGGCGGAGAAGAGGTTGAAAGAACTGCTCCGCGAAGAAGAATTGAAGTGGGCTTTGCGTGCTAAAGTCCACAAAGTGGTCCAAGGTGACGCGAATACTCAGTTCTTCCATTTGATAGCCAATGGCAAACACAGAAAGAAGCGTATCTTTCAGCTGGAGCAAGACGAGGGTACTATTTTAGGCCAGGATAACCTAAAAACATATATTACAGAATATTATAAGCAGTTGTTTGGACCTCCGGAGGATAATTGTGTGTCCCTCGATGAGTCCAGGACTGAGGATGTGCCTCAGCTATCAGCTGCCGATAATTATATTCTGGTTGCCCCGTTCTCGGAGAAGGAGGTGTTTGATGCTATTGCACAGATGAAAAACAATAAGGCTCCCGGACCGGATGGATTCCCGGCAGAGTTTTATAAAAAGTGCTGGCACATTATTAAGGGGGATTTACTACCTATGTTCCATGATCTGTTCTCTGGCCAGCTTCAATTATTTCACTTGAATTTTGGGACTATCACACTGCTTCCCAAGAAGACGGAGGCGGTAATAATTGAGCAATTCAGGCCGATCTGTCTCCTCAATGTTAGTTTCAAAATTTTCACCAAGGCCGGGCCAAACAGACTCACACAGATTGCGCATTCTGTGGTGCTTCAGTCTCAAACTGCGTTCATGCCAGACAGAAATATCCTTGAAGGGGTGGTCGTCCTACATGAAACACTCCATGAAATCCATTCCAAAAAATTAGATGGAGTAATTTTTAAGGTGGATTTCGAGAAAGCGTACGATAAGGTCAAATGGTCATTCCTCCAACAGTCATTGCGTATGAAAGGTTTTGATGAAGCCTGGCGCCGACAGGTTGAATCATTTACGCAAAAAGGTAGTGTGGGAATTAAAGTTAATGATGACATAGGTCATTACTTCCAGACACATAAAGGCCTAAGACAAGGAGATCCGATGTCCCCTATCTTGTTTAACATTGTGACGGATATGTTAGCAATTTTGATAGGAAGGGCTAAAGAAAATGGTCAAGTAGGCGGATTGGTACCTCATCTTATTGATGGAGGTGTATCCATCCTTCAGTACGCTGATGATACAATCATCTTTATGGAGCATGACTTGGCCAAGGCGAGAAATATGAAGCTGGTGTTATGCCTATTTGAACAATTGGCCGGGTTAAAGATTAACTTTCATAAGAGCGAGCTGTTTTGCTTTGGTAGGGCCAAAGATGAACAGGAGGCTTATAGGCAATTGTTTGGGTGTGAGTTGGGAGAGTTACCCTTCTCTTACCTGGGGATTCCAATCCACCATCGTAGGCTGACTAACAGAGAGTGGAAGTGCATCGAGTATCGGTTTGAGAAAAAAATGAGTTGCTGGAAGGGTAAGCTCATGTCATACGGAGGCCGATTAATCCTGATTAACTCGGTGCTCACGAGTATGCCAATGTTTCTCCAATCGTTTTTTGAGGTCCCAGTTGGTGTTAGGAAGAGACTGGACTTCTATCGATCGCGTTTCTTTTGGCAGGGGGATGAGCTCAAAAGAAAATATCGGCTTGCTAGATGGGACATCATATGTAGACCGAAAGATCAAGGGGGTTTAGGTATTGAGAATCTAGAAGTTAAGAATAAATGCCTCCTTAGCAAGTGGCTGTGGAAGCTCTCTTTCGAGACTGATGCTATGTGGGCTCAAATCCTTCGCAGTAAGTACCTCCAGACAAAAACTTTGTCCCAGGTTATCGTCAGGCCGACCGATTCACCTTTCTGAAAAGGCTTGATGAAAGTCAAACAATCGTTGTTTAATAGGACGAAGTTTGTTATTGGAAACGGCACGAATACACGTTTCTGGGAGGATACTTGGCTTGGCGAGACTCCCTTGGCCATCCAATATCCGTCTTTATACCGCATTGCTCAACGACGTGAGGTGTTCGTTGCATCGGTCTTTCAATCTATCCCCCTTAATATTCAGTTCCGACGAACGCTAGCGGGCAATCGTTGGGAAGAATGGCTCCATCTAGTTAGGAGACTGATGGACGTCCAGCTTTCACAACAACCCGATGAATTACGCTGGAAATTGACTAAGTCTGGAGTATTTACGGTTAAATCAATGTATATTGATGTTATCAATTCAAACTCCATTCCTACATCCAAGCATGTTTGGGATGTAAAAGTTTCTTTGAAAATAAAAGTGTTTATGTGGTTTGTCCATAAACAGGTTATTTTAACTAAGGATAACCTCATAAAGCGTAATTGGACAGGACCTACTAGGTGTAGTTTCTGTGACCGGGATGAGACTATCAAACATCTCTTTTTTGATTGCCCGTTAGCCAAGGTACTTTGGCAGACGGTCCACATTGCTTTTAGTATTAATCCACCGAATTCTGTTTCTGCGTTATTTGGGACTTGGCTTAATGGGATTGAGCCTAACTTAGCGAGACATATTCGGGTTGGAGTTTGTGCTTTGCTGTGGACTATCTGGACTTGCAGAAATGATTTAGTTTTTAACAGAATATCATGTATACATTTTTTGCAGGTCATATTCCGAACTACGGCACTGATCCGTTCATGGTCGCTACTCACCCAGATGGAGGCCAGGGAGCATTTGGTTACTGGGTCTTTCCGCTGGGAGATGGTAGTTCGGGATATCTTCAACCGGTTTGGATGGCGGTCATGTAATAGGATAGGCATTTAGATTTCCTATCCTTTTTTAGCCAGCCGGTTGTGGCGTCTTTTCTTGGCTAGTTGGTGTTTCTAGCCCCTATTGGCTCTGGGTGAGCTGTCGGTGCTTTTTTATTTATGGAGACCTTTGAAACCATGTTGACATTACTTTATTTGGTTAATAAGATGGCCGTATGCATCTCTCTGATGCAGAGCCCGGGGTATCACCCCTTTTCAAAAAAAAAATCACTAGGGATTACTAGTACTTATGATTGTGACTGCTACTCTGAGACACTAGGGGTGACAGCAAAAAGTAGATTATCTTATTTCTTGCCACATTGAGGTGGATGGTACGAATGTGTGTGTATGATTGGATGACATGGGGTCTCTTGAATAGAGCCGGTAAAAACAAATAAAAGTTACAACAGTGCAGGTTCCCGTGTGAACGGTTGACTGTGTTGTACCAGAGACTCTTCGTCAGGTCCAACCAGTGCAGGTTGGGCCCATGCAACTATACACGTCAATTAACACAGAGTAAAATTCAGAAAATATCTATACTCTAACTAGTCTTTCTAGTGATTGGAATCATAAAGTCCTCCACGCCGCTTGGTTCAGACCGACACTTTCTAGTGACGGGGCAGGATCAGATGCCGCTTGGTTCGGACCGACACTTCCCCTTTGAGTTCTCCTTTTATTTATCTCTTGATGAGTTTCTGTATACGTACTACACACTTGTTGGATCTTTTGGTTAATTATAGATGGCTATATGCGGTGCAGTAGCCAACGATAATCCTCCTTTTCTGAAAAAAAAAGAATGTCAGGCTCCTCCAACTCATCTGATGAAGATAGGCAGAGTGGAAAGAGTAGCGAGAAGTACTAGCGAGGGTATGGAGATTGAGCCAAACACGTGTCTGATGAGTTCCTTGGCTTCTGGCTTCGGCCAGAAGAGGTGCTGCCCAAGGTGGAGATCATCAACAACTACGCCGTCTTCACGGAGTACCTCTGGTGGTGAGGGGACTGGGTTTCCTCGTGGTGACATGGACCACCCTCGTCCTGTTCGGCGGCTTCGTCTACATGCATACACGTGAGCTCCGTCCCTGGATCGAGGTCTGAATTAATTAAGGGCGATGACCTCGATCGAGTTGCTGTTGGTCAAGATGAAAACATAAGTTAATTATTAGTTGTTCTGTTCGAGTTGAGCATACATTCATAATATACTCCAAGCTTAGCCGGCAATGGTAGCTAGTTGTTCATATTGATGAAACACATATCATCCAATTCATGATTTAAGAACAAGAGAACGAGATATGACTTCATAGTTCATATTAGTAGTACACTACACTAATTTGAAATTTATGCAGCAGCCAACATTTGAAATTTAACATATTTTTCGATAAAGGGCGCTTTATTACTTAAAAGGTTTAAGCTTGAAATTTATATGTATTTATACTACACATTATGTTGACTCGCGACCAATTTGAGACTGAGAGTGATTGTTGGCTTGTTGCAGATAGTTATTCAACTGTAAGAACTGCACAATCTTATTTTTGTGGATATTCAACTGGTTTAACATATACAATGATAATATCCGGAAGGCCATAGACCGATCTTTATTAAGACGGTGGAAGCAGAGGTTACGAGAAGAAACTCAACAGAGCGAGCTGAGGTATAGAGCAACTCCAGCTGCAAAACTGCATGGCTCCCTACACTATGTAGGAGCTCGAAAACACATAAGAAAATTCAAATTTCAAAATTACAGCCGGTTGCCCTCCTATATCTCACATCTTTCTGGAGGAAGCTGCAATGGAGCCCATTAAAGATTGTCCAAACTAACCAATGAACAAGGATTGCAATAGTGTCAAAGTCACGCCACAGGTTTTGTGGAGCTCTCTTTCTAGTCTGTAGCCACCATTCTGGAGAAGCCTGATGCTCAGCAGCTGGAACAGGGAAGTCGGCAGCGGTCCACGCCTACACATGCGCGATTCCATAATACACTCTGAGTGAATTGGCGGTGAGCAAAAGGATGGATGCAGCTTTCTGGTGAGGCGGGACACAAGGTGAAGGTGCCTTCATTAAGAGTCCAACCACGGCGTACAAGATTGTCAGTTGTTACTAGATAGTGCTGATGAACCACTAGCCACATAAAAGACTTGCACTTAGTAGGTGCTTTAGATTTTTCATTTGGACTGACACAATTAAAACCAGATGTTCTTATTCACACTTTCTTTTTGGACGTGGCATGTTTGTTGCCGACTTTTAGGCCATAGACTGACTTGAGGATGCCATCGTACACATTGTCAACTGCCCCTTCACTTGGAGATATATTATTAGTGCGGATTCTCCAAAGGAAAATGTATATACAACAGAGGAACAGGAAGAAGAATAGACTCTTTATTCCTTGCACCTTCTAAAGGCATCTCCTGAGGCCAACGATGCCAAAGTATCTAAAATGCTGCTGCATA
Source organism: Triticum urartu (assembly GCF_056163025.1). Taxonomy (NCBI): domain Eukaryota; kingdom Viridiplantae; phylum Streptophyta; class Magnoliopsida; order Poales; family Poaceae; genus Triticum; species Triticum urartu. The sequence continues at coordinate 17,248,574 of NC_141879.1, forward strand.
GTACAAAAAAGGAATCATCAGTTATGCTATTTCCTTATGATTTTATTTTTTCAGAGAACAGGCGATCCTCTTCTGCCGAAACATTTCTCAAAGCGGCCAGGTGGTACCTGGAGCATGCCATGGGGCACCTGAAAAAAGGTGTCCATTCATCAACTGGGTTAACTATGCAGGAAACTGCATGTCCTCCAAGCAACCTACAACTGGGTTCGATGCAGTTTCAGTTTCTGGGTTATGTCTGTCCATATTAACAACTCTCGTGTATTCACTTCTTCTCTGCATACTGCCCCAATAAGAAAACTATGGCGTACAAGTACAACACTGGATGTAGAAGACTTGTTTGCATAAATATAAAATGGATGTAGAAGACTTGTAAGACGTGTACTGACAACTGAAGCCAGCCGTGAGATGACAAAAGAAGACCAAGAGATCACAGCAGTTCAGACAGAGGGATGAACACCAAGGGGTTTGATAATAAAGTTAAGGAAGCAAACATGGTAGACGTACTGGAACAAACGCAGGCTAAATCCTAAAATTCCTGACCTCCAATCACAACATAATCAGAACATATTACACATGAAGCATCGACATGCAGGATTGGTTTTTTCTTCGGGGCGATCAGTAGGAGCATTCAGTCATCAATTATCACTCAGGATTACAGGCATTACAGACAGGCAGTTTATAAGGAAAATCTAATACTTCTTGATCCATAAACACCATTAGCTATAGAAAACCAACATATTTGACACAAAGATCAGCAGCCACATCGGCAACCACAACATGAAAACTCAACACAGTTACACTCAAGTAACCACTAGCTATATATAGTGAAGGAAATATGCCCTAGAGGCAATAATAAAGTTATTATTTATTTCCTTATTTCATGATAAATGTTTATTATTCATGCTAGAATTGTATTAACTGGAAACATGATACATGTGTGAATACATAGACAAACAGAGTGTCACTAGTATGCCTCTACTTGACTAGCTCGTTGATCAAAGATGGTTATGTTTCCTAGCCATAGACATGAGTTGTCATTTGATTAACGGGATCACATCATTAGGAGAATGATGTGATTGACTTGACCCATTCCGTTAGTTTAGCACTCGATCATTTTAGTATGTTGCTATTGCTTTCTTCATGACTTATACATGTTCCTATGACTATGAGATTATGCAACTTCCGTTTACCGGAGGAACACTTTGTGTGCTACCAAACGTCACAACGTAACTGGGTGATTATAAAGGAGCTCTACAGGTGTCTCCGAAGGTACATGTTCGGTTGGCGTATTTCGAGATTACGATTTGTCACTCCGATTGTCGGAGAGGTATCTCTGGGCCCTCTCGGTAATGCACATCACTATAAGCCTTGCCAGCAATGTAGCTAATGAGTTAGTTACGGAATGATGCATTACGTAACGAGTAAAGAGACTTGCCGGTAACGAGATTGAACTAGGTATTGAGATACCGACGATCGAATCTTGAGCAAGTAACATACCGATGACAAAGGGAACAACGTATGTTGTTATGCGGTTTGACCGATAAAGATCTTCGTAGAATATGTAGGAACCAATATGGGCATCCAGGTTCCGCTATTGGTTATTGACCGAGAATGATGCTAGGTCATGTCTACATAGTTCTCGAACCCGTAGGGTCCGCACGCTTAACGTTACGATGACATTTTTATTATGAGTTTATAAGTTTTGATGTACCAAAGTTTGTTCGGAGTCCCGGATGTGATCACGGACATGACGAGGAGTCTCGGAATGGTCGAGACATAAAGATTGATATATTGGACGGCTATATTCGGACACCGGAAGTGTTCCGGGCGTTTTCGGAGAAAACCGGAGTGCCGGAGGGTTACCGGAACCCCCCCGGGAGAGTAATGGGCCTTATGGGCCTTAGTGGAGAAGAGAGAGGGGCGGCCAGCATGGGCCGCGCACCCCCTCCCCCTCTGGTCCGAATTGGACTAGGAGGGGGGGCGGCGCCCCCCCCCCCCTCTTTCCTTCTCCCTCTCCCCCTTCCTTTCCCCTCCTAGTAGGAGTAGGAAAGGGGGGGTCCTACTCCTACTAGGAGGACGACTCCTCCTCCTGGCGCGCCCTCTAGGGCCGGCCGGCCTCCCCCCTTGCTCCTTTATATACGGGGGCAGGGGGGCACCCTAGGACACACAAGTTGATCTACGGATCGTTCCTTAGCCGTGTGCGGTGCCCCCCTCCACCATATTCCACCTCCGTCATATCGTCGCGGAGTTTAGGCGAAGCCTTGCGCCGGTAGAACATCATCATCGTCACCACGCCGTCGTGCTGACGGAACTCATCCCCGAAGCATTGCTAGATTGGAGCCCGGGGATCGTCATCGAGCTGAACGTGTGCTGAACTCGGAGGTGCCGTACGTTCGGTGCTTGGATCGGTCGGATCGTGAAGACGTACGACTACATCAACCGCGTTGTCATAACGCTTCCGCTTATGGTCTACAAGGGTACGTGGACAACACTCTCCCCTCTCGTTGCTATGTCATCACCATGATCTTGCGTGTGCGTAGGAAATTTTTTGAAATTACTACGTTCCCCAACATATAGCACGTTAATCAGCTGACTAACAAGTTCATCAAAGAACGGAACTCCAGACAGTAGCTATTGCAGCTGCTGAGTCGCAGAGACCTGTCTACGATCCACAACTCTGCTGCCCCTTTCCACTTCTCTTGCAGGGCTACGAAAGGTAAGATGCATGTGGGAATTATATCTAGATAGATGGCTAAGATTGCATACCAAATTAATTTCAAAGCCCGCAAAACATTAATTAAATTGTCTGCTGAGCAACTAATAATTGTTGATAAAAGAGACAATCTGAATAACTCACATACCATTCCCATTAATGGAAGGGCGGTTTGGATGCACCAGCGAGGCCTCCCTGAACGAGGAAGTGACATCATCAAAGGCCCCCGGCCCATACACTAGGATCTCCTGGAGGTGTAACAGGTGCTCCAAGCCGACTGGCATACTGCCGCGCCAATGCATCACTTGGAGACAGAGTGTTTGTAAGTTGGGCATAGCCCCTGCCTCAAACCACAGGAACGCCATACTATCCTCCCGAGCACATAAATCGAAGTAGTCCAGAACCAGGAATAGTCCTGCACCTAATATGACCCTTTCATCAGGGGCCACTCTCCCTCCAAACTCAAGGTGGACAAGGGAGGGAAGCCCTCCAAGAAGATGAACATCCTCAGTTGAAGGCTTCATAACCTGCATCTTGAGGAAACACAAGCAATGGAGACCACCCATCCATTTTGGAACTGTGCAGAACCGCCAACCTTCCAAGTCAAGACGCTCAATATGTTGAAAAGGATTGGATAATGAGCCCAACAGCTGGACATTCCCATGCTCATAATGATGGCCAGAGATGGATAAAGATTTGAGGTCACAGAGCTTTCCAATACAGCAGGCCAAAGCATCAACTCTTAGTGTCTTCGAAGTCGTATCTATTCTCATACCCAATTCCCTCAGATTGGTCAGCTCGCTGAGACCCATAATACACTCCACTGAGCTCTTTAGCAGGTCAATCCCTTGCAGAGTGTGTAGTGATTTCATATTCTTGATACCTTCAGGCAGCTTTGTCCAATTTGGAAGAACTAGATAGGATAGGCGAGGCAAATGAACTATATCTGAGGGGATGCGCTCTATTTGTCTGCAATTCCCCATGTCCAGCGTCTCCAAGTAAAGAAGCTCACCAAGTTTAGTAGGTAGCTCTATCTTCACAGTAACTGTAACCATCAGATACCTCAATTGAAACAATTGGCTAACAGAGGTGAGGTCAACTATATTCTCATGAGCACCCTAAGATACTTGAACCACTTAAGAGGGGGCATGACTGTGGGGTTCGCGAACAGCATAAATGATCGAACTTGTGACAGGCTAGCAGCAACAGCCGTGCCATGTGTTGCTCCACCAACAGCCATGGAACTCAGGGATAATCGTCGAACCTTGTACTTGCAACCATGCAGCAATCTTGCCATGTCCTCAGAGTTGTATGCCACACTAATAAAATTATCTTCTACGCACTTGCTTAGAATCAAATTAAGCATCATGTCGTGTACTGTGCAGGACAACACCTGTCCACACTCAGTATCTGATGGCTGAATCATGCTTCTATTGAGAAGCTCATTGAAATAACTCCTGCCAACATTCTCCAAATCTGACCCGTGCAAACTGCTGACAAAGCCTTCAGCTATCCATTGTTTAACCAAATCATCCCGTCCTATGATATAGTCCTCAGGATACATACCAAGGTACAAAAAACATGCCCTGAGATGAAGAGGAAGATGCTTGTAGCTAAGGTTTAATATACTATTAATCTCTTTCAGTGAAGGAATTGTGGAAGACTGGGCACCCAAAGATTTTCTTATGCTCTCCCAGTGTTTCGCTGATCTCACTTGAGTAGCTAATAGGCTAGCTATTGTGATAATTGCAAGTGGCAATCCGCCACACTTCTTCAGAATTTCAGCCACGACGTCTTGAAGATGGGGTGGACAAACAACTTTGGACCCGAATACTCTATTGCAGAATAGCATTCTTGAGTTTTGTTCATTGAGGGGCTTCATTGTGTAAATGCTCTCACAGTCATTATGACATGCCACACTGGCCACATCTTCCAATCGTGTCGTCACTATTATTCTACTCCCATTTTCATTTTCTGGAAAAGCAGAACTAATAATCTTCCATGCTGATTGATCCCACAAGTCATCAACTACAATAAGGTACCTATTGAAATGTTTGCACAAGTTATATTGTAGCAGAATTTGACAATAACTTGAAGACAGAAACATAAAAAATGATAACAAACTACATGTTAGGCAAATCTGTTGCTCATATGGCTGAATTAGCATGATCATATAATATTCAAGCCTGAATAATAATTCCTTACCGAAGTTTTAAATATCGCGCTAAGCCTTTTAGCGGCGGACCTCTTCTAAATGCTATAGTGGTGCTATAGCAAGCTATTTAAAATATTTGCTCATATGTTTGGACAAAAGAGCCTTAGCGCATGACCTCTTCTAAACGCTATAGCATGCTATAGAGGGCTATTTAAAACCATGTTCCTGACTGAACATTTGGAAAGCTTATGCCTTGCGGTTTTAGTCACCTAGCATTTTATTCGCACACTCTCTTCCTCCTTCTGTACGTACTTACTTATGTACCTATCTACCTACCTACTTATGTACCTATCTACCTATCTACTTACGAGTCTCTTTTAATGAGCATCTTAGCAATTTTTTACACTGAATGAAAAATTGTAGAGAACTTCAATCATTTTTTTTTGCAAAAGATGTGTTTCTACTCTGATATTTTATCTGTACTTTTGAATCTCTATCACTAACGTATGAATGAAAAATTATCAAACTTCCACATGCATGGGCAAGCAATCATAACCGAAATATGCGCTGACCAATTACTTGCTACTTCTAATTTAGGATTAATAGGCAATGCAAGTGACTATAGGAAGTAAGTAACCACCTTTTCTTCGCGAGATACTTTCTTAGCCCTTCAATAATGTCGTCAAGCCCGCGATCTTGAGAAGACACATTTATCCCAAATTTCAATTGTAGGCGATTGAGAAGAACTCGCATATCAGCCTCTGTGAAACTGAAAAGAAAGCCACACAATCGAATTGCCCCCTGATCCTGTCAAACACTTGTTTGGCAAGTGTAGTTTTTCCCAAACCTCCAAAACCCACAACAGACACAACCTTAAGTTTTTTCCGAGTATCCATCAACCAATTGGCAACCTCCTCCCTTGGGCCATCAATGCCCACAAGGTTGGTTGCCTCCTGGTAGACCGCAGGCAGCCGGGGGTCGATGGCCACAAAGCCGAAACTAGGCTTGCAATCATCAATCTTGTAACTCTCACGTCGAACATTTGCTTCTAGCACAAGAGCCCTAAGCCCTTCCATTTGGTTGGAAATCCGATGAAGCTCACACAACCTATTGTCAGGTTCAGCAGTCTCGCAGACGAAGCCTGCCTCAACATCTTCACCTCCAAATTGGCGCATGAAGTCATCAATGCAATTCTCCATGCCATAGGAAATCTCTCTGACATCATCCCTCCATGTTTTTACCCATGGAGTGAGCTCATCCATGAGCTCTAGCTGCTCCAGAGCCGCATTTATGGTGCTCAACTCCTTCTCGAGGAAGGACACATGCTTCCTCACCTCTTTGCGCTTCTTAGACTCGTCGCTCATAAAAGTGGCAAGCTTTCCACTGAGGCTGCTCATCGCCCAGTCGCCACAATCGCGGTTGTTGCCTTCACCTTCCTATCTGCACCCACTATGCCATCCTCCTGCACCACCTCTAGCGGTGATGGTTGCAGTTCAGATGATGCAGCAAAATCATCCATCAACTTCAAATGATATGCCATCTTGGAGAACCTTATCTGCAATAAAAATGAAAACAAGGTCAAAAGAAATAACACTTATTTTACTTTTCGCCCATGAACGTGGTAAGATTGCCACTCAGGGCCCTCATCAACTCAGTCACCACACTCACGGTTGATGCCTTCCTCTTCTTCTCTTGGCTCACTTTTCCATCCTCCTGCTCCACCTCCAGCTCCAATGATTGATGTAGGGATGATGTAGCAGAATCATCCATCAAGTTCAGCTCGTCCGCCGGCTTCGATACAAATATTATCTGCAACAAAAATGAAAAGAAGGTCAGGAGAAATAACTAAACCTTTACCGGTGGATCATATATGTTTACTAGTATTGAGCAATATACCGGCCATCCTGTTGAGGAAACTACATCACTTGTAACAGGCCAATTTGGAATTTCCGCTTCACCCAATATTCCATTAATGATAAACCATGTAGCAGGCCTGTTCCTTGGGTCATAGTTCATGCATTCTATCCCTATCTCAGCACATGCTTTTACATGTTCCAGTGTTGTCTGGCTCTTTGATGTCCCAAACTTGTCCGTCCAACTTTCAACTACCTGCCAATTTGACAATGTTCATCAACCAAAAACATGCATTTTCAAACTGAAAACCAAAAACACGAAGACATATTGATTTAAGACTAGAGGCCAAATGGAAATATACCTACCACAAACAATTTTGACTTTCTCACTTAATCAACTATTAGTGTAATTAATCTTTCCATGCACAAAATGACTTCAGAAATCGGAACTATATTTTCACATCGGTTTTTGGAAGATCAGCACAAAGACTACATTCAAATATTTTGATTTGCATATTCTACTGTTAATTACATAGACTGATTGAATATGGGTTGCATTTCTGTTCATCAACATTGTGGTTTCTGCTAAACATGTTGTCTACAATGTTTTTCCTGGAACCTCATATATGGTACAATTACCTCCTTAACACTTGAGCATTCCTTACGTCCCATAAGGATCTCCATGATTATAACTCCCAAACTATATATGTCTATCTTGAAGGTGATTTCTCCCTTGTTTATAAATTCTGGTGCCATATATCCCCTGCATAAAAAATGTTGCAGTTTGTACAGTTAGTGAATAAAGTGTATGCAGTAAAGTTGGTAGATAACTGACAAAAACATCAAATTCTCAAATAGAATTGCTAGCCTACATCGTGCCAAGCTTGTTTTCAGTTATAGCCCAACTCCGGCTTTCACTTAAACGCCGCGATAAACCAAAATCCGTAATTCTGGGCACCATGTTATCATCCAATAGTACATTCTGAGGTTTGAGATCCATGTGAATAATACGCTGCCGGTGAAGATAATGTACGCCCTCACAGATCCCATTGATTATTTGATAACGTGTGGTCCACGGAAGTCGACAAGATGCATCTGTGGAGAGTATACAAAACAACAAATGGTTAGTACTATATGCAGTGGGATAAGCAGTCCAATGAAGGGAAAATGGCCTAGTTGATTGATTGCCCGATCTGAAAACCCTCCGAACACCAATTTCATTACAAAAATGTGGGTGTGACAATTGGCAACAAAGTAACCACCACTTATTTTTAAAATTCGAATGTCAAGATGCGGGATTGCCAACATATTGGCTTGGCATATCAAGATACTCAAAATTTTCTTTTGGTCGTTGGAACAAGCTCTATCCACTACTTTTCCGTAGCAGAAGAGGGCGCTTAATTATGTTTCCGTAACATATTTCTTAGTGCATTCTTATCCCATGAGTTGAAGAGGATGAGAAATCAAAATATGCCCAAACAGAAGAGTGCATATTTTGTAGTGGTATGAGAACAGATCTCAAAACTACTACTCCCTCCGTAAACTAATATAAGAGCGTCTAAAATACTAAAATAGTGATCTAAACGCTCTTATATTAGTTTACGGAGGAAGTAGTATTTAGTTACAAAAAGAATCAACAAAGCTCAAAATGCTGATGCGATTTTACCAGAGAGATGGTCCGCAAGGCACCCTTTGGGCAGGTACTCGAAGCAGAGCAGCCTCTGTCGCACATCAGCCCATATAAGCTTCCCGTCGTACGGCATCATTACGTGTTGCGTCTCAGAGCAGTACCGAGGAATCGCACCATGTTCTTGTGCCTGACCCCCACGAGACATGCGACCTCGCTTTCGAAATTCTTGTCCATTACCTCGAATTTCTCATAAAGCTTCTTCACGGCAACGGTAAGACCACTTGGAAGCAGTCCCTGCATCTCATATAAATCATGTCAGACTAACAGAGTATTATTCAGAGGCCCACTTAGCTGATTTGAAATCTGATTGTATCTGGTTAATACGCACACAGCACAGGGTCTGGTTGCTTGCGTTACCTTGTAGACCGCCCCGAACCCGCCCCTACCGATTTCGTGAGCTAGGGAAAAATTCCCTGTGATGGCTTTGAGAAGCGAGAAAGGCAAATCGACTGGATCCGCGGTTTCATCGAGCAACACCTTCTCAAGGGCAGCAAGTTCCTTACTGTCCCGGTGGTCGCCGTCCGTCATCTTGGTCCCTGATCCACTTTGGATCTAAGAAACTTTGGTGTTATTATGTTGTTCATTAGCCATACATGTATTTAAACAACTGTTGAGGAATTAGATTAGAAATCAGCTGACTGTTAATTACAGTAGTATAGAAGTAAAAAAAATTATCTATCAGAAGCCTAAATGAGACATACTTTTTTTCTGGATTAGCAGCAAGCATCAAAAGAACAGGGGGTCGGGGGAAGATACGAACCCCGGATTAGATCTATGGAGGAATGCGAATCGAGCTGTAACTAACAGAGGATCAGTCTCCATAACCATCGCGTATTACCTTTTCTCTCTTTCTCCGCTAGAGAGGAGGCACCAGGGCTTGAGCTCGCGCAACGAAGGGGATGCTCTCAGTTACAGGAGGCACAAGGGCTTGAGCTCGCACGAAAAAGAGGATGGCCTCGGTTACAGGAGGCGGCGCCCTCGCCGGAGAAGATCTGAGCTTCACGGGAAGGCCGTGACGTGGAGAATGGAGGAAGACCAGCCTTGACCGAGGAGTATGTGCGCGGAGACGTGTGCCCACTGCCTGCTGCGAGTTTACTCTACTATTGGACCATGTGATGTATTCGTTCTAGGGATAAGGGTAGCAGGTAGGAGTACATGTTTCTATAATAATGCAGCTTGATCACTAGATGAACTTTTTCTGAAAAAAGAAATCAGACTGTTAGCTCAAGCATCTTTCTTGTTATGTACTATTTCAATGAGGTGTCAAAAGTAGCCACCAACCCACCAGCCGAATGCTCAACCCAAGATGGTAGCAGGTACACGCTTCTACTCCCTCCGTTCCTAAATATAAGTCTTTCTAGAAATTTCAATATAGACTACATACGGGGTAAAATGAGTGAACCTACACTCTAAACTACGTCTATATACATCCGTATGTAATTCATAGTGAAATATCTAGAAAGACTTATATTTAGGAACGGAGGGAGTATATTAATATGGATGAAATTATAGTAACATGAGTAGAAATATGGTGCTAACTAGCAAAAAAGTGTGTTAGGTAGTCATCACCAAGCATATATATGTATAAGTAAACAGTGTGTCAGCCCAAGCACCTCTCCCACTTAGAGCATGGTTAATAGTATAGTTAGCTGCTGGCTATAAGCTAGTGCCATGTTATCTTATAGCCAACATGTACAATAGTAGATCAAAAAAGTGTATTATTTTTTATTATGTGGCCAACCTTTCTTTTTCACAAAGTGCCTAGAAGCACGTGCTAGAGCTGGCTCTTCACGAAGAGCCCGCTTATCTTCTCTCTTCTCTTCTCTTTCCTCCAACTAAGCAGAAATATACTAGTTTATTCCTTATAGCCCGCTGACTCATCTTTATTATACTTGCTCTTATTACGCTTGGTTCTTGCTGTCTAGTAGTACTACTATTTCATTTAAGTGCCGGCAAGTTATGTACGGGACTAAGAATAAATATAGTTCAGTTGCCGTATGGGTAGCTCTTTTATCGGGGTGGTCGCGGGCGCCTCCTCCGAGCACTCCGCCTCACGCGCATCGCCGCCTAGTCGGCGCGGCGATCCACGACGGCAGCAGGCGTCGGGACTGGGCCAACAGTGATCCCACAAGGGAATCAAGTGGCCCTAATGAAATTCTATTGAGGCAAATCAACGGCTGGCCAGGCGGCTGATCTTTTAAGATCAGATCAGCCGGCTGACGCCTAGTAGCTGGATGAACATAAATATGCAGGGCAAATCCGCAAAAGGAGTTCACTTCATTTTTTGAGCCGAAAAAGGAGTTCACATTGGATCCAACAAACTGTGAAAACTACATATAGGAAAAATGCCAATACCACTGGACCGAGATTATATATGAGGGCATGGCCAGTGCGTCGCCCCAGCCTTGTGGCATGCATGCCAGGTAGGCTCGGACGCCACCGTGGTGACTGTGATGAGTTCTCCGCAGGTGTCAGAGACTCCTATGCAGGAGGCGGTCTCTCCAGGAAAGAAAGCAAGAGAGAAGAAAAATGAAAGAAAGAGATAACACAAGGGGAAGAGATAGAAAATGTAAAGAATGGGAAAAAGGAAAATGGCTAATGTTACAAGGCCACACGCGCGTTGGATAGATGCGAAGCTGCATGGTGGTCTCAGTTCCATGCACTGATGCTTCCATGCCCTGATGCTAGCAGGGATTCAGTACTCTGTTCACTGTGGCAAATGTTCAGACTGACAAATGGATATGGCCATCTCTTTATGAACTGTTACATGCATCTGACCGAGAGTGATTGCTGTAGATCGATGCTGGCCACTTGTTATAGATCATCAAGCCAAGTTTCAGCCTGCGAAAACCCTAACCCATTCAACCGGGTTAACGGTGCAGTTTCATGAAGTTGCGTGTTCTACGAGCAACCTACAGCAGATGGCATGATCTCTACAACATACTGTCTCTACGCACTTTAGTGTATTGACTTCCTTCACCTGCTTGGCACAGCACTGGGTATCTATCTATGTCTGCTTCAACCCGGTTGTGAGATGGCAGCAAAGTACAAAGAAAGGGATGAACTTAAATATGCAGGGCAAATCAAGAAAATAGTTTCCGCTCTCATCGTTTCCCCCCTCTCTATTGTAATTCTGAGGGGATTACTAAGATCTATTCTGCTCTGTGCTGTGCACATTCGTTTGCACTGGATTACAGGTAATTAACATGAGAATTCCTCTCTCCAACAAAAAGGGAATGTCAATTCTTCTCTGAAAGGAGCTTCTCCTACAACGGAAGGGATTAGCTCCCGTGCCACCTGCTCTGCTCTAGGAGGTGCCATCTCCCCTGCATAGGAGATAGCCTTTGCCATGGACTTGGTTGTTCCAACAAATGACAGTTAAGGTTCAGAGACACAGTTTGCACACAGTCGGTTAGTTTCTTGCAGTTACTGCCATCTTCCTATTGTAAACACTTCAGAATAAGGCAAAGCTTTTGCCAGCGCTTCAAAAAGATATAAGTATATATTCACATACAGAAGAAAATACAACCTCCGTCCCACAATATAAGATCGTTTTTCAAGCTGACAATCTTTCACTTGACAAGATTCTGTCTAAAAGCTTGAAAACACGAGAGAATAAAGATTCACTTTGAGAATTACAAGGTTGTACAGTTCCCATCAAATCCCACTTATGTACACAGGCTTAAAAGTGTTGACTACCCCACCCAGCAATTAACACGACACCAAGGGGTTTATGTTAAGTAAGCAAAAATGAAGCCTGAATCCAGCAATTAACACGATACGTACAGTGTACAGAATTAGAAGGTTGTATGCAATTGAAAAAACGAGAGAATAAAGATTCACTTTCAGAATTAGAAGGTTTTATGTACAGTTCCCGTCCAATCCCACTTATGTACACAGGCGCGTACAGTGTTATCTACTTAACCTAGCAATTAGCACCGCACCGAGGGGTTTAGGTTAAGTATAACTAGACCAAATGCAGCCTGAATCCTAGGATTACCTTTTTCAGGGCGATTAGGAGGAGCATTCATTAATCATCAGGATTGCAGCCGTTACAGAGAGGCAGATTACAAGAAAAACAGAGATCTTGATCCATAATCCCCATTAGCTGTCAAAAACAAAGATTCAGAGGACACAATTGGCAGTACAACCACATCAGGAAAAGTTCCTTGATCCAGCGGACACACGTAAAGATCGGGAGCGCCTTAATCAGCTGCCCCTTTTACTTCTCCCGCAGGGCTATGAAAGATAGACATAGTACAATTCTTGCAGGAATTATGCTCTGCTATGAACTACATACGACGGAAGGCCGGTTCGGGTGCATCAGCAAGGCCTCCTTGAATGCGTCCTCGGCCTCTTGCAACCTGTCCACAGAATCCTTACTAATGCAGAGCGCATGCACTTGGATCTCCTGGAGGTGTAACAAGTGCTCCATGCCGACTGGTACAGTGCCGCCCCAGTTGGACGCACTGAACCAGAGTGTTTGTAAACTGGGCATAGCACCTGCCTCAAAGCCCAGGTACGCTGTAGTGTCTTTCCTAGACAGAAAATTTAGGAACTCCAGAACTGGGAATAGCCCCGTGCCTACCATAGCTCTTTCCTCGGGGATTTCACATGCTGTGAATTCGAGAAGGACAAGGGAGGGAAGCTCTCCAAGCAGATGAACATCCTGAGTTGATGTCTCTTGAACATACAGCTTAAGGAAGCGCAGGCAATGGAGACCACACAACCATTTTGGAACTCTCCATAACTGCCAAAGAGGCAATTCAAGACGCTCAATATGTTGAAAAGGATTGGATAATGAGACCAGCTGCTGGCTACCCTCACGCTCAACATGATGGCTGCCAGAGATTATCAGAGATTCAAGGTTATAGAGCTTTCCAATGGAGCAAGCCAAAGCATCAACTTTTGGCAAACCCAAACTAATAAAACCTAGTGACATATGCAGTTCCCTCAGATTGGTCAGCTCGCTGAGACCCATAAAACACTCCAGCGAGCTCTTTTCCATGTCAAGCCCTCGCAGAGTCCGCAGTGATTTCATATTCCCGATACCTTCAGGCAGCTTTGTCCAATTTGGAAGAAGCAGGTAGGACAGGCGGGGCAAAGGAACTATATCTGAGGGGATGCTCTCCATCAGTGTGCACTTTTCTATGTCCAGTGTCTCCAAGTAAACAAGCTCACCAAGTTTAGTAGGGAGCTTTATATTCCCATAAAAACTTACCGTCAGACACCTCAGCTGGAACAATCGTCTAACAGCGGTGAGGTCAACTATCTCCTCCGACACATAGTGCCCCTTCAAAATGATTAGAACCCTGAGGTACTTGAACCACAAAAGAGGGAGTATAGGCTTATTAAACAGTAATGATCGAACTTGTGACAGCCTAGCAGCAATAGTCGTGTCATATGTTGCTCCACCAACAGCCATGGAGCACAGGGATAATCGGCGAACCTTGTATTTGCAGAGATGCAGCAGTCTTGCCATGTCCTCAGAATTGTATGCCACACTTACAAAATTATCTTCTACACACTTGCTTAGGATCAAATCAAGCATCATGTCGTGCACTCTGCAAGACAACACCTCTCCATACTCAGTTTCTGCCGGCTGAATCATGCTTCTATTGACAAGCTCATTGAAATAACTCCTGCCAACAGCCTCCAAATCTGACCCATGCAAACTGCTGACGAAGCCTTCAGCTATCCATTGTTTAATCAGATCATCTCGCCATATGATGTGGTCCTCAGGATACATACCAAGGTACAAAAAACATGGTCGGAGATGAAGAGGAAGATGTGTGTAACTAAGGTTTAATATATTTTTTATGTCTTTCAGTGAAGGATTTGGGGCAGATTGGGCATGCAAAGATTTTCTTATGCTCTCCCAGTGTTTCCTTGATCTCACCTCAGTAGCTAATAGGCTAGCTATAGTGATTATTGCAAGCGGCAATCCGCCACACTTCTTCAGAATTTCAGCCGCGACATCTTTAAGATAGAGTGGACAAACAACTTCAACCCCAAATACTCTATTCGAGAATAACATTCTTGAGTTTTCTTCATTGAGTGGCTTCATTGTGTAAATGCATTCACGGTCACGGCGACATGCCACACTAGCCACATCTTCCACTCGTGTGGTTACTAATACTCTGCTCCCATTACCATTATCTGGAAAAGAACAACTAATAGTATTCCATGCTGATTGATCCCACAAGTCATCAACTACAATAAGGTACCTGTTAAAATGTGTGCACATGTTATATTATTGCAGAATATGACTGTAAGTTGAAGACGGAAACATCAAAAATTAAGACGAACTAGATGCAAGCAAATTTGTTGCTCATATGGCTAAATTAGCATGATCACATAATATTCAAGCAAAAGAACATTCAGCATTGCCTTTTGGTCACTTTATGCATGTAATTTCTAGCCACCTAGCTAGCATTTCTTTTCCTACAAGACTTGTATTCCAACGGTGGAGCTACGTTGTAGCCTACAGGGGCCATGGCCCCCCCTAGCCATAATAAAAAATAGGAAGAAATTTTTTAAGGGGTGTTTGGAGTACAAAAAATATACCCTTTGCCCCCCCCCCCCCCCCCCCCCCCCCGCCCAAAAAAAACATCTAGTATTTCTGCTTGGCCCCCCCTAAGAACCTGCCTAGCTCCGCCACTGTTGTATTTAGTCCCGCCTCCCCACCTCCTTAGCAATTTATTACAATGAATGAAAAAATGTACAAAACTAAAACCAAAATTTCCAAAGATATATTTCTGCTCTAATATTTTCTTTATAGTTTTGAATCTCACAAATTTACAAACAGGAAAATAATCAAACTTCCAACATATATCGGGAAACAATCATATCTGGAATATCACTGACCAATTACTTGTTACTTAAAATTTAAGATGAGTAGCCAATGCAGGTGACTATCAAAAAATAGTAATTACCTTTTATTTGCAAGATACTTCCTTAGCTCTTCAATGATATCGTCAAATCCGTGATCGTTAGAAGACTCATTTATCCCAAGTTTCAGTTTTAGGCGATTGAGAAGTACTCTCATATCCGGCCTCAGGGAAACTGAAATAAATGCTACACAATCAAAATTTTCCCTGATCTTGTCATACACCTGTTTGGCAAGTGTAGTTTTACCCGGACCACCGAAACCCACAACGGAAACAACCTTGAGTTTTTTCTGAGTATCCATCAACCGATTGGAAACCTCCTCCATTGGGCCTTCAATGCCCACAAGGCCGATTGCCTCCTGGTAGATCGCAGGAAGCGAGGGTCGACAACTACAAAACCATAGCTAGGCTTGTAATCATAAATCTTGTAACTCTCACATCGAGCATTTGCTTCTACCGCAAGAGTCCTAAGCTCTTCCATCTGGTTGGAAATTCGACGAAGCTCGCATAACCTCTCGTGAAGTTCAGCAGCCTCCCAAAAAAAGCCTACCTCAACATCCTCACCTCCGAATTGGCGGATGAAGTCATCAATGCAATTCTCCATGTCATATGAAATCTCCCTGAGATTATCCCTCCAATTTTTTACCCCTGGAGCAAGCTCATTCATGAGCTCCGGCAGCCCAAGAGCAGCATTTATGGCGCTCAACTCCTTCTCGAGGAATGACGCCTGCTTCCTCACCACTTTGCGCTTATTGTACTCATCATTGATGAAAGTGGTAAGCTTGCCACTGAGGGTGCTCATCACCCCAGTCGCCACACTCACAGTTGATGCCCTCCTCTTCTTCTGGTGGCTCACTTTGCCATCCTCCTGCTCCACCTCCAGCGATGATGGTTGAAGTTGGAATGGTGCAACATAATCATCCATCAACTTTAGTTCGTCTGCCAGCTTGGAGAAGCTTATCTACAAAAAAAATGAAAACAAGGTTAGGAGAAATCACAAAATAGCACCTATTGTACTAGCCACCCATGAATGTGGTAAGCTTGCCATTGAGGGTGATCATCACCACAGTAGGCAAACTCATGGTTGATGCATTTCTCTTGTTCTCTTGTCTCACCTTGCCATCTTGCTTCTCCACCTCCAATGCTGATGATTGCAGTTGGGATGGTGTGTTAGAATTATCCATCAGCTTGCCACTAGCGACTGAATTACCTATCAACTTCAGCTCATCCGCTAGCTTGGAGAAGCTTATCTGCAATAAAAATGAAAACATGTTTAGGAGAAATCACTAAATAATGCGTATTGTACTCGTTGCCCATGAACGTGGTAAGCTTGCCATGGAGGATGCTCATCACCCTAGTCGCCACACTCACGTTTGTTGCCTTCCTCTTCCTCTCCTGGCTCAATTTGCCATCGTTCTGCTCCACATCCAACGTAGATGGTGACAGTTTGGATGGTACAACAGCAGAATCATCCATTAATTTCAACTCATCCGCCAGCTTGGAGCGAATGCTTGTCTGCAACAAAAATGAAAAAAAAAATGGCATGACACGTCACTAAATAATTACTGGTAGATCATATACATTTACTATCGAGTGATTGTACCTGCACTTCTGTTGATGTACCTACGTCACTTGTAACAGGCCAGTTCGAAATTTCCACGTCAACCAGTATTCCACGGATGATAAACCATGTAGCCGGCCTGTTCGCTGGGTAACAGTTTGTACATTATATCCCTATCTCGGCACATGCCTTTACTTGTTCTAGTGATGTGTGACTATTTGATGTCCCAAACATGTCCGTCCAGCTTTCAACTACCTGCAATTTGATAACCATGGTTAGTTATGAAGAAGGACGACATGCATTTAGAATAGAAAAAACACGCAGCAGTATTGATTTAGGACTAGAGACCCCTGTTTTTTGAGTTGAGCGACTAGTCATCGACTAGTCGCAACTACATGCTCGACTATTGGTGTGGGACAACATGTGACGAGAGGCTCCCCGAGCCCCGTGTCGCTTCCCGCGAGCGGCCCGGGCGCTAACCCTAGCCGCCGGGAACCGCCGCCACCCATCCCCCCTCCTCCCCCGCCGCCGCCGGCGAGCGCTGCCCGGGCTAAGCCCGTGTGGTGTCGGCGGCGGCGGGCTCTTCCACTCCCGCTCGCGAGGTGGGCTGCGCGGGGCAGCTGCGCCAAGCGGAGGAGGCAGGCGCGAGGCGGCATGGGTGGCGGTGGCTTCGGCGGCATGGGTGGCGGTCGCCTTGGCGCCATGGGTGGCGGTGGCCTTCGCGCCATGGGAGGCATGGGTAGCTTCGGAGCCATGGGAGGCATGGGTGCACCTCCGGCCGCCATGGGAGGCATGGGTGCATCTCCGGCCGCCATGGGAGGCATGGATGGCTTTGGAGCATCCTCCGACGCTATGGCCGCCATGGGAGGCATGAATTTTGCTTCTCTCATGGGAGGCATGGGTGCACCTGCGGCCGCCATGGGTGGAATGTCTTTCGATGTGCCTTCTCACACACATTCCCATGAAGATGCCGTTGAAGATCTTGCCAACACCGTCGGAGCTTCACGTGATGCGGTGCGTGATGAGGAGAGGGAGGAAGATTCATCTTCGGAGGCGGAAGAATCGTCTTCGGAAGATGAGGACGAAGACGAGGAAGATGATTGATGTGTCTTTCATGTCTTGAACTTTAGTTTACATTTGAACTTGGTTGGATGAACTTGTGGGCCTGATTTTGAACTTGTGGGCATGAACTTTTATTCATCAACTTGTTTGTGTCAAATTTCACATGTTCATTGCATTTTGATGAATGTTTCAAACTCATTTTGTGTCTAAAATATCATATATATTAAATGCCCGGCGAGTCGCGCGCGCTGTATTTTTGCGCGCTGCTGGAGCGACGCGCGCGCTGCATTATAGCGTGGCTACTGGAGCCAGCGCTGGCGGCCGTGCTAAACATGCCGAAGCGCGCGAGGCAAACATGTTTTTTGCGCGCGACGCTTTGCGTGGCTGTTGGAGATGCTCTTATAAAAGGATTCTGGCATAGTTGAGTTACCCCAAAAAAACAAACTCCGGACATATCTCTTTTTCTTCCTCAAATCTCCCGAAGGACTCTAATCCAAAAAAAAAATCCCTAAGGACTCCACGCAGAAAAAAAAAAATCTCCCTAAGACGGTGCAAACCCGATACTTCCAGGAAAACGATCCCATGCCCACCGCTTCCCTTTCCTTTTTGTTAACCTCCCCGACAAATGGCATCCTTTCGTTCCATCTCAAATTTTCACCTTGTGTCTGCCGCGGACCACCATGATGCCCATCCTAGCCCGTCTCTCATCTACTCTCTCTTCGCACATCATCGGCCGCCGGGCACCCGCACCCAACGCAAACCGCAGCCTCGCCTCCAACCAACGATATGAGCGTCCGCGAACAGGGGCGCTCCTGCTGCTACGACCGACCATTGGTATGTCGATCGTACAGAGTCTATGCGCATGGTCATGACAGTGGGCTGGCCAAACGTGGGGCGGTGCTACGTGCATGCGATGCCGATGCCATGACCGGGTGACCACCACTGCTCCGACGTGTCAGTGGCGGTAGAGGAGGCGATGCCCAAGGTCATGGCGTGATGAGGCGACGAGGGTGGTGTAGGTGCAGTTTGAGCCGGGTGAGCTGCAAATGGCATGACATAGAGCTGGCACTGTACTGGCGGGAAGTTGTTCTTTTTTTCTGCGGGATACTGGCGGGGAGTTGAAACCGACATAACAGGATTACTTTTTCCCGACGAGATCAGGAGCATCCATTCATTAACCAACACTTAATTAAAAAAAGTGTGGCTAGATCTCAGTCGAAGTCTCTGTCAAATCACAAAACATATAAAAAAGAAGAAAGAATTTTTTTTATTTTTTTATACGGATCTCCATGCATGTAATATCTCAAGCATGGACTGAGATTCAGCAATTCCTAAAAAAGATCCAGTTCTTGATCCATAAATACCATTTGCTATTAAAAAGATCTGTTTTGCACAAAGATGCTAGTAATGCTCATTTTTCTACTAGTGCCATCAGACATCACTAAACATCTCGGATCAATAGTATAAGAGAAGACGACCTAATTAATAGCCAAATTAAATTGGAGATGAAATCATTACAATATATTTCTTATACTCGTGCCTTTTAGAATCATCTATCAAGATATTTATACACAACAAGAGTCGCGCGAAGGGCGCACGCTGGCCTATGCCACGTCCATTATTTTACTGTCGGAGGATGGATGTACTGTTTCACGTAGACAAAAACGTACACGTACGCGACCGTCTCCAGATAACACCTCCCTCTGGTTTTCCTTCGTCATGAAGCAAACCCCACATCGCCTCATCCGCTTCTCTCGCACGCAACCTCCACCGCCTCCGCATCCGCATCGCTCTCCCGTGTCTCGGCGCCGTCGCCGCCTCCGCCACTTCTCCCGCTCCTGCTTCTCCCCGTTCCTTTCTCCTAGCCAATCTCTAGCCCTGCACCATCCCCTCATTGACCGCCTCTCTCCTCCTTTGGAGAAGGAGCACGTCGCTGCGTGTGAGCCGCCACAAGGACGTCGGGTGGAGGGGATCAGTGGCCGGCTATATGAGGAGGAGCACTCGGGGGCGGACGACCTCCACGCGGGACAGTGGGTATGTTACCGATGGTCAGCCGAGACGCCGGAGGAGGAAGAAGATGGGGTGGGGGATGAGATGGTGCGGTGGAAGAATACGGCGTGGGCTATTCCGACGAGATGTGGCTCGAGCGGATGTCGGCTGCGACAACGTGAAGATCCTCTCCGCAAGCCATACTCTTGCACAGCAGCGAGAGGACGTCAGATCCGTCCTCATCGCCGTTCTTCCACTCAAGGTATTCATCGTCCACGTGCTCCTCTAAAGTTCCTCCTCGCCACCATAGGTAGACGCTGGTGAGGCCAGCCTTCCCTCCACACGCAGGTACTCCCCCGCTCCCCTCGACGCCCTCTCCCTTCCCCTCTCTCTCTTCCGTGACCCGTCTCTCTGTTGTACACCGAGAGAGCCGTGGTGGCAGCACAACAGTGTTTGAGTGGATAGGTTGTGCAAGAAACATATGTTGATATCACTATTGTCACAAATCGTACAAGGTTGTTGATTCCACTCAGCCATATGTTTAGTCGGGGCTTGTGGTACCTACCTCTATTAAGAAGCATAGCTCAAGTGGATGGGCCTTTTTGCAGCCATGAATAATGGGACAAAGTGAGTCAATAATCAATAGAATCATCTGCAAAGACATTTTTTTGCGGGAAATCTCCACAGACATGTTAATGAGAAATTCTTGATGATTGATTAGTCTGCTAAAGCTAAAAGAAAAGAAAGAAAAAGTTGTTCAGAGTGAATGGTTTGATTGCTTGCTTGTATATAAAAACAAGTTGCTTTGGGTTCACGCATGCGCTAGCGCTGATCAGTGGTTGCTGGTTTCTCCATCGCTATTGCCTTTGTCTCTATTTCCGGTGATCCGGTCCTTAGATTCTGTCTAGATATGGTGGTTCATCCTCTGTGCCTGTCCTTGTACAATATTTCTTGTATGGTGTTATTAATATTTCTGCTATGGTATTGTTTTTTTGGCAGCCTCTGCTTATGCTCCCCTGCAGCCTGCCTGTAATAGTGCACGGTGCCTTAGCTTTAACTGACTAGCTAAGTCAGTTCAAAATCAGAGAGATCTTCTATTGAGTATTATGTACTTATACCTTCGGATATATCGCACACATTTTATTTCAAAAAAAAATTGATTGATTAAGGAGCTGCAGACTATCTCAGTTTGTACATGCTTTCAGCGTCAAAATAATTTAGCCATGTTTATGCTTTTTTGCTTGGGTGATCCCTACCATGATGATGAATTTGCATAAGAATGCATATTTTTCTTGGGAAATTCTATTGGATGGGTAGATATCTTGGTACATTTTCTTCAGATTCAGGAGCCCAAGAGCAATGTACAGTTTTCTCCAATTTGGAAATGAAGTATGGTGTGGGGAATACAAACTGGTCTAAAATAAAGAAAGAGCAATCTTTGGGTGACCATGAGATTAATGATGGAGACTCGATGCAGATTGTCTTTCCTTCCCGTTTGTTTTTTATTCTTGTCATTTAACGTAGTATATGCTTTTGTGCTGAATTACATGGAAGGTCAAGATGACCTCACCTACATAGATGTTTTCTTGCTATGTTTATTAATGTAGGGATGCCTACTAACCCTAAATATGTTTGGTTAAAATGTTTTCCTATGAAGTGTCTATGCTATATAAGAAAGTTGGTCTGAAATATATGAGGTCATATTCTATTTTACAGATTACTCGTATAGTTGCATAGCCGATTCAGTTGCATTATTTCAGAACAAGTGTTTGTATCTATCTTATTTTTCAGGTTACTCGTATTGCGTATTGATTGATTTGGTGCAGGGTCGTAAGCTAGATTTTATTTGAAGTGTATGTTCTTTTAACCAGAGGGTTAGTATTCTGGACATATCCTCATAATAGCAAGTTCATATTCTATTTCAAGAGACGCGCCTAGGCACACGCTCCCGCATCACCCCACTACGGTATGGTCCCTTGACGGCGCACCCTATCCCTCTCATTGCCATTTTACGGCAGCTGTAGCCTGCAAGCTAAGAGGATAAGTGGTGCATGCAGGGGGCGGTGTTCGTGGACAGTGATGGGAAGCATTTCAGGCACATCCTATGTTGGCTAAGGGACAGTGCCATCCCTGCGGAGTCCGTCGTCAACGTGCCCAAGAAGCTCTGGATGGATGCGCATGAGGGCGTCATCACCGCCTCCGACCTCGCTGCGTCTGCGGCAGCCACGGAGACCTCCGCCCATGTGTCTCTGTCTTGCTGCTTATGCTCTTTTCTAGGTAAAGAGAGCATAGTCAGATTTCTCAAAAACCTATCAGTAACTAGCCATTCCGTTTACAGTTTGCTGTTGCAGATTATCCATATAATTATCCCCAGTTCTCTTGCTCTTCGTTTTAGGTACATTGACTCATAACGAAATTTATGTGCTGAAAATTCACCCATCTTATGGTTTTATAGAAACTACACACTATTTCCAGTTGAACGAGTTTCCTTTCAGCAGAGATTGAAGGAAAGAGAGAGCAGTTTGCAAACTAAGAACAACTCAAAACTCTGAAACTTAGTTAGCTAATTCGGTGCAAACGAACACAGATTACTCAGCTAATGCAAGTAGTGCAGCAAATGTAATTTGAAAATTTAGTTGGCTGCACGCATTAGCATAAACGAACACTACATGCAGCCAATCTAATTTCAGGTCCACTTGCATTGGCATAAACGAATGGACAAGCACCGGAAGAAGCTAAGAATCTTGCTGATTCCCATAGGAACAATCTGTTTGTTTCCTTTGATATTCTCTGCTTTGGAATATCATACGATGTTTGTCAGACTTAGACTCGTTCTTTGAAAAGCAATGAAGTTATTATAATTTTGGACTGCTAAAATTTAAGGAATCTATACCACATATCCCATCCTGAACATTTGACAAGCATTTTTCTTTTGCAGATCTCACAAATTTGAAGGAACTGTAATTGTCTTCTTGTAGAGTTACATATCTGGGTTATTCTTATCTTAGAGCTAAACATGACCATAACCTGCTTCTTTGCTGGTTAGAATTTGGTGTTTTAATTTTGAGTGTTGGAATGATCCAAGGATCATTGTTGTTGTTCTATGGGTCTACGATCTGTATTCAAATGGGATGTGGATCTGATCCAATGCTTATGGTTGATATTTATTGTCTGTTTTATGTAGGCCTATCCAAGTTTAACTCATCTAAACTTGGAGAGCAGTACACTAACCGCTGCTTGCTTCGCAGCTATCTCATCAGGTCGTGCAACTTTCCACAACTTTCCTAATAATGGCTTGTATGTTGATCCACTAGGTTTAAAGTGGACGACAAGGTAGTTGTTGTTGTTGCCCCCTTGCTTATCATCTTGCTAAAATTTGTATGTAGGAGTCGTGGGATATGTGAGTTTAGTTCACCATCTCTTGAATTGCGTGAATTTCATCACAAGAAAAAAAGAAGGAATTTGGTAATAGCAATAAATTGGGTGTCATGATTTCTTAGCTATGACTTATGGAGCTGTTGAAGTTGGTGTTCGTTGTAAGCGCATGTCATAATTGGTAACTAAGCCTACAATCATACATACGTTAACAAATGTCATACTAACACGTTAACTAATATGGTAGCTAGATAAGTGCGTATAATTCCGCCTCAAGAGGCGCCACCAGGTGGCGCCCCAGCCACTAGTATATAGGCAAACTAGGCGGGTTTTGACCATCGGAACTAGATCCAATGTATGGCTTGCTTTTTTATCCCCAAATAAACTTAGTAAATTACTCCATAGATGGAAGCATGTGATTTTGTATTTTTGTGCTTTGTTTAGATTTAAAATTACTGGAATTTATTCAATAAAATACCCTAAACTTAAAATTTGAAAACATGACATAATTTCTATGATAAAATGTTATATTTTAATTAAATTGTGTCATTTGTAATGTTAGTTTTATTAATGCAACATCTGGTAAAAATTGTCTATTATAGTTAAATATTAGTTAGAATTTGTGATAATTGGTTCTAAAGAAATAAAAATATTTAGTATAAATATTTGATCATGGAGCGCACTTGAGATTTTTTTGATAAGTGAAATGTACAAAAACAATCTATACGTACTAATAAAGGAAATCATTTAAAAACA
Source organism: Triticum urartu (assembly GCF_056163025.1). NCBI lineage: Eukaryota > Viridiplantae > Streptophyta > Magnoliopsida > Poales > Poaceae > Triticum > Triticum urartu. The sequence goes on from NC_141879.1 coordinate 17,272,618, forward strand.
ACCGGATAATTTCTGCAAGTAATCATCCCCTTCGGCTGGACGCCACGCGTCGTGGTGGGATAACGCACGACGTACTGATCTTTCTTTCCTAGCCACTCGTTCGTTATCTTTTCTCTCGGCGTCGTACTATCCTACCTCTATCCGTATATCACCTCTCTGCCCAGCTCCTCTAACCACCGCACTGCGATGTTGTACCGGCGCCCCACACTGCTGCTGCACCCACGCGTTTTGCTGCCGGCACCATGGTGCAGACGGCCGCGTTTGCAGCCGTGCATGGAGGAGCTTTTCAATCACTTCGCAGAAGTACCAGTTGACGACTCGGTGCCGCGCAGCTCGCCACTGGCCTTGCAGCAAAGGAGCAGCTCGCCACCGGCGCTGCAATGGACTGATATGTTTTCAACGTATCTATAATTTTTTATTGTTACATGCTGCTATATTATCATTTTTGGAATGTTTACAATCATTTTATATTATTTTTTTGTACTAACCTATTTGACATAGTGCCCAGTGCCAGTTGTTGTTTTCTGCAATTACATCTCAGGAAATCAATACCAAACGGAGTCCAAACGCAACGAAACTTTTTGTGGATTTTTTTGGACCAGAAGACATCTAGTGGGCCAAAGAAGTACCGAAGAGAGAGCCCGAGGTGAGCACAAGACACCAGGGCGCGCCTGGGCCCTGGTGGCTTGTGCCCACCTCGGCGGCCTCCCGCCAAGTCCGCCGGTGTATTTCTCTAGTGCATACTCAATTTCTCTAAAGAAGGAGAAGGAGAAGAAGGAGAAGAAGGAGAAGAAGAAGAACTTCTATCTTAAGTATGTTAGGCTTCGAAATTTTAGTTCAAGACACTTTATATGACATCTGAATAATGTAATATCGAAGTCCTCAACACATTTGCCATGTGAAAAAATATTTATCCTTATATAACGGATGATGTAATGGCTACATGATGGAACAAAATCACAAACGGATTAATCCTTCTGTGTTTTATGTGTTGTCCATGCCCTATATGTGGGAATACGAAGTCTTACTCTGACTCGAAAACCCTTCACACCCACCTGTTTTATAAAGGTTTCATGCCCCACTATAATGTTTGGACCAAGCACGGAGAAATAGGGGTTATGATGGAAGACAACGAAGAAGAAGAGGACGATGACAACTATGTGCCCCCTGAATATGGAAGCTGCTGAAGATCAAGATGAACCAGACGATGTGCCCAATGATGATCTCTACCGGGTCATTGTTAATTGATACGTCTTCAACGTATCTATAATTTTTGATTGTTCCATGCTATTATATATTCTGTTTTGGATAGGCTTTATTATACACTTTATTATTATTATTGGGACTAACCAACTAACCCAAGGCCCAGTGCAAATTGATGTTTCTTTGCCTATTTCAGTGTTTCGCAGAAAAGGAATATCAAACGGAATCCAAATGGAATGAAACCTTCGGGAGCGTGATTTTTGGAACAAACGTGATCCAGAGGACTTGGAGTGGACGTCAAGAAACAATCGAGGAGACCAGGAGGCAGGGAGGCGTCTGGAGTTCATATTCTGCTCAGTTCAAAAAAGTCTGGAGACTTGGAATGGTGCATTTTGAACACAAAAAAAGTCTGGAGTTCAAATCAGTTCAAAAAAATGAAATCCCTTTGTAACAGATGAGTTTTCATCCAAAACCCTGATACTTCGAAAGAGATTGTCCATTTTGTACATGAAGTGCATCCAGTTTTTGCCACAACACACAAATCTTGGGTACACGAAGTGCATCCAGTGCCAGCCGATTGAACCCATCCGGACCAAGAAAGCATTTTCTGCTCAGTGCGGGGTTTTTGTTAGGGACATGATCCCGATCAGCATCCACCAATGGTATAAGCCTAAGAACGAAGACCCTTAGGTGTCTTATGTCAACGATAGGCAGAAAGATGATCTTTGGACCGAGCTGAAGGCAAATTTCACCCTACCGCCAGAGGAGGATCCGGAGAAGCCAGTTATAGAGCCATTGGTCAAGGCTCATGCTCTTAAGAAGATGGCAGATCTATTCAGGAGGTGGAAGAATGAGTTGAAAACAACGCTTGTTGACAAAGACAAGACTCCAGAATTCACCGGCCGATTTGAGAAGATAAGAGATCACTAGGACGCATTTGTGGCCCACAAGACATCGGAGAAGAGTAAGAAGATGTCAGCGACCAACAAGAAAAATGATGCAAAGAAGGAGCATCACCATCACACGTGGTCAGGTGGCTACCTCAAAGCCCGGCCGTTGTGGGACTAGGCTGATAATGACCTGCTTGATAAAGGGGTCGAACCAGAGACATTGCACTGGCCAGACCGTTCAAGGACTTGGTTCTTCGGGGTTGGGGGAACGTTGGACCCTGAAACAGGGAAGTGCGTTTGGACGAACGACCAACTTGACATACCCGTCAAGAAGCTTCAACAATATATCGACGCAGCGCAGCAAGGGACGTTCATTCCCGACAGAGAGAACGACGAACTCACACAGGCCCTTGGCAATCCTGAGCACCCAGGACGAACACGAGGCACTACAGGCTCCATTGTGTGGAAGGTTGGGTTTCCCAGCGCAGGTGGTTACAAAACCCGGGAGAGGAAGAGGAAAGTGGAGCTGACCGAACTACAGAACCTGAATGCAAGGGTACGAGCGCTAGAGGAACAACAAGCACTAGTTCAGAGCCAGTGACCTGCCGGAGCTACCCCAGAAGCTACCCCGCCATCTCAGTGGAGAAGCAGCATGGCTTCCACCGAGCTCCTTCAGCAGCCAGACTTCACGGCTCCCACCTACCCCGTGGATGCTATCACAGAGGCTCAAGATTGCCACCTTATGGCGCAATGGGGCACCTCAAAGTCTAGGCGGCTGTCGGCTCTGTTGCACCTCCTGAACCCGGCACAACTTTTCACTGCCTTCCGATTCCACAAGGCTATGCTGTTGTGATGGTCCATGAAATAACGGAGGGATTTGAGGAGCTCGAGCTTGACCACCCTACCGGTGAAGGGGAGACTCAGCTAGGTCTTGCTCTGAAGACTCCATGTCTATGGCGGAAGGAGCTCATCAAGCTTCCAAACTGGATGCCTCCGCCTCCTCCTCCTCCTCTTCCGACGAGTCAGGGCACTCCACCTCCTCCTCCTCCTCGTCCTCCAACGAGTGATCAGGGCACTCCGCCTCCTTCTCCGGCTGCTCAGGCGCGTGGCGGCACTCCGCCTCCTTTTCTGCCTGCGCCGACGCGTCCGAGCAGCCCGCCTCCTCCTCCTCCGCCTCGTCGGCAAGGGCGGAAGAGAGCCGTCGCCGCTCCGGCGCATCGTAGCACTCCGCCTCCCTCTTCTCCGCCTCGTAAGCAACGAAAGAAGATAGCCGGAGACGCTCCGGCTGCTCCGGCATCTAGCAGTACAACCAGAGGCGGGAGGCAATACAGATTCGGTCCATCTCTCAAGCCTCTAGAGAAGTTACCATATGAGATGACCGAACATGAAAACTCGGAGATCTGTCAAGCCCAAGTGAAGGATTTTTTGCAAAGAAACCTCCACCTCCGGAGGAGAAGATAGATAAGGTGAAAGTTTAGCACACTTTGGATGCCCTGAAGCGACCACCACCTCCGCCGGATGAAAACCATGTCCGCGCTTTTAAAAAGGCAGTGGAAGAAGCATGCCGGTCAGGAACTACTTCAAGTGACAAAAGGTTACAAGAACGAAGAAGTGGGGGAAAAGTTCCCCAGCTCGGCGAACTGGCGCCGAACCAATCGTGCCCCCCGCTGAAGGTGTCTAGCGATATCGTCGTAAATCTGCCGGGGATGCTGCCCAGTACCAATGCTGGTGATTACCTGCTCGACGATGCATATTTTGAATCAATGGGGGTGGATGAACACAAATACCGGTACGGGAAGCCTCTTGTCAAACCTGGTCATCCTCCTCTAACAACGATGATGCGTAGATTCCATAAGTGGTACATTGACACCTGCAAGTCTGGGAAGGATATTTCGACCCTGAGAGTTAAAGAGGAGCATGACCTCGTTGGAATTGATCTGTGTTATGTTTCATTTGAGGAGTTCTTCCAGTTTTTTAATCAAAAGGCCCTCGATAAAATAATCGTCACTTGCTACTATCTGTAAGTACTACTTCTGTAATTAAGTCTCTATATATAGCTCAGCTCTTTCATTGCATGTATATATAATTATCCTCACTATATTATGCAGATTGAAGATTGTCGAATGCAGAAAAGCACAAATCTATGATATTGGGTTAATTAACACAAATATCATAGATGAATGGACGGTTAAATTTGATGCCAAAGAAGCCGAGGCCAACTTGCTAAAATTGTTGCTTCAAAATCAAAACAAACATAAAATACTCTTTCCTTACAACTTCAAGTGAGTGTTACTGTCTTGTGCATATTCGGTTTCCCTTATTACTCGAGGTTTATACTAATGTAATTGATGAGTTATGCATGCGTGGGCAGCTTCCACTTTATTCTCCTAGAGATTAAGCTTGAGCAGGGACTAGTAACCGTCTTAGACTCAAGACGAAAAGATCCCAAGGAGTATGCGGCCATGACTGAAATACTCCAGAAGTAAGTTCAGTCGATCATTATCGCACCATATCGGCAACTTTGTTCATTTCCTGATATCAACTAATTATTTTCTTTGTCTCGCAGGGTTTGGAAAGTGTTCACTGCAGATGTTCCGGGACTGCCGGGGGAGCTACGATTTACACACTCGAAAGTAAGTACTACTAGCTAGTTCCGCACATCTCCCATTGATTCTAGCTAGTTTCATCAATACCATTTATAATGCTTGATTATCAGTTTGGTTGACCTCTATTTCTCTTAAAGTGGTTGTGGCAGAACGGCGGGAATATTTTTTGTGGATACTACGTTTGCGAGTACATTTACAACGCGACAACCTCTAAGCAGGGCTACTCTAAAGATGATTATGAATTGCGTAAGCAATAATATTCACAATTTTATTTTATTACCATCATTTGTGTTGAGTTTCATTCATATATATGTATTGACCCCCTTCTTCAAATTAGCTTTGGCAGCTGCGGGATGAACTCCTACCACAAGATCGCATAAAAGCAATTCAAGAGGAATTAGCGGGATTTTTCTTGACCACGTCATAGATAAAGACGGAGAATACCATGTGGAACTTGACATCAGATGTTAGGGATTGTAAGAGATTTTATATTGTATATATGTAGCGAGTAGCGTCGGATAGATATACGAAAACTTGTTGTTCGACCAATCTCTCGGAGAAAGAGAGGTCGATCACTTCTCTTTGTATATGTTCATGATGATCTTGTGTACTTAATGGTTTCCTTCATTTGCTTACTAGCTAGCGTGTCGAGTCCTCTCTATACGTATAATACGTAGCGTCGACCAAGCACGGAGATAAGAGAGGACACTTCTCTCTATTAGCTAGCTAACACAATATATGAAACCCCTAAATTAACCCTACAAAAACCGCAAAACCCCCAACCCCCCTTTAAAAAAAACAAACAAAAACCTCAGCCACTGAATTGATGACATGTGGATGCCTTTTAGTCCCGGTTGGTGCTATCAACCGGGACAAAAGGCCCTCCTGCCTGGGCAAGCCGCAGCGGCCACGTGGAGCCCCATCTGTCCCGGTTCATATAAGAACCGGGACTAAAGGTACTGGACTTTAGTACCGACCCTTTAGTTCCAGTTAAGGAACCGGGACAAATGGGCCTTTTTCCACTAGTGGGGCCCAGCGGTAAGGTGCCACATCAGCATATTATGGCCCCGTATGTCAGAATCGTTAACGGGTCAAACATGGTGGGTCGGTTGTTAGTATGTAGTGAAAGTTCTAGTGACATTTTATGGCTGTCACAGAAGATAGTTAGGGCTACGATTTTTAGTTCATGACTTAAGATGCGATCTTGCGTGGCAGAGGAAGAGGTATCGTCAAGAATTTAATTTTTATGATGGCGCTTCGGTGACGGTACGGGTGACGGCAGGAAAACATTGCTAGTACATTTTCCCTGATGAAAAAGGTTATACCTGATACAAGTGAAATTTCACAAAATAGAGCTAATTTTGTAGTGTTTGTATTTTGTTGGATCTTAGATCCAAATCAGTGTAAATGTAATTGTTATGAGTATGAATAAAATTACATGTATTTCTAAAAAAAGCTAATGTTAAAAGAAACCAGGTGACTGTCTAATAGCAAAACAGACAAAAAACAACAACATGAGATACTTATCATCTCTCGACATGTTGAAAATGAATTCACGGTAGCACACACATGCATCTAAACACACAGAGACAAAACTTAACAAACACGTAATAAGAGCGGTGAAAAAGACTGAACAAAAACAAAACTTGACCATGGTAAAAAAATTGACTGGAAATTTCTCCCTCGAGATGTTACAAATACGAAAACCCAATGTTAAAAATAAATTCACCTCTTGAATATAAAAATGAAATGCATTCTATATTAATATCATTGCCTGTTACATCTCTCTCATGTAGTATTTGGCGATATATTTGGAATGCGTCTGTTCCTCAGAAAATGAAAATCATGGCTTGGAAAGTGCATTGGCAACAAACCAAAATAAAGTGTACAGACACTTGTCCACAAGAAGTACATGTCCTCTGTGTGGCGTTGAGGAGGAGGGCAGTTTCCACGCTCTCATTGCATGCAATCATGCTGTTATTTTATGGGATTTGATGAGGGAACGTTGGCTTCTTCCAGAAAAGAATGTATTGATTGACTCGGGTAAAGAATGGCTTCTGAACGTGTTGGCAGTATGCTCAAAGGATGTGCGAGACAGAGTTATTATGTTAATATGGCGTATTTGGCAGCTACGTTCAGATCAGGTGCATAGCAAGGAGGTTCCACCCCCTGAAATTTCATGTGATTATCTTGAGAGCTATATGAACTCAATTGACCAGGCCAAGCGGTACACCACAGAGAAAATTTTAAAGGGCAAGATGCCGATGGATGTTTCTAAGCCTAGGACAGTAAAGCTCCCCAAGCCGACCCTGCCATGGCCGCTACCCCCGGCTGGTTTTGTAGCCCTCTCAGTTGATGGATCTTTTCTCTCTGATGATGGAATGGCTGCAACGGGAATGATTCTCAGAAAGCAGGATGGGAGCGTGATCTTTGCTGTATACAGATTTTTGTTTAATTGTAATGATGCTCTTGAGGCGGAGATCCACGGTCTCATGCAGGGCATGGCTCTTGCTTTGCAACACTCAAACATGCCAATTATTGTGCAGTCTGATTCTTCCGAGGCCTTAGCATGCTTACAGGGTGATGGCCTAGCTCGCTCAGCGTATGGTCATCTGGTTGCAGAAATCCAAGCATTATTGGGAAGCTGGGAGTTTATTCCTCAGAAGCTTAGTAGGGAACAAAATAGGGTAGTAGATCGATTGGCGACATATAGTCGTACTGAGTGTAGCACTGCTGTATGGCTACACAGAGGACCCCCATGTATAGAGGAACTCTTGCCTCTTGACTGTAACCCTATCTTTTTGGAATAAAACTCTTTTTCCCCTGCAAAAAAAAAAAGAAATATGAGAGACACATAAATGAACACACACATGGGCATAAACATGTGTGAGCAAGCACGGGCGCACAAGCGAGCGAGCACACACAACACAGAAGGACAAATGTTACACGCCTCGGTCTATTCCATTCCAGCGTGCACGTTGCATAGGAATCGGGCCAATGGTATGTTTTCTACGCGTGCTACTTCAAGACGCAAGGCATGGGGCAACAACCCCTTAGAAGCAAGGAAAAAGTTGACTGACCAGACATAGTGAGAAGCCAAATTCAACACAACAGCACCAACCCACAAAACATATCACGTATACATCTTGGAAAAAAAATGAAGGGCCAACAATTTGACTGACCCAAAATGAGAAATAGATAGATCGATAGATTGATAGATAAGTAGAATTGAATAGATGTCTTAAGGGGACCGCTAAAACCCCCCTTCTCGTTGATCGTTTCCAGATTTAAACGATCGCTGATGTATGTCTTGTATTGAAGTATCAGCCTGTTCTAGTGGTGCGACCGGCCCGTTATCTTTTTTCCCTTCCTTTTTGCCTTTTCGTCTGTGTTGGACAGGGATACGCCATGGGCTGACCGTGACGGGTGTTGTGTGCTTCTTCTTTGTCTATTTTTCGGAAATACTAACGCCCACACGTGTGGCATTTAGGAACCAGCCCACACGCACTCGATGCCGTTCGATCCATCTACACGAATTTTATAGCAATTGCAATCGGGGTCAAAAGCCACGTAAGCAAACGGTGTTGTGTGGGCGAAACACTCCTCGCCCGAACGCGTCTGGCACTTGACAATTCAGCCCGAACGCGTTAGATGTCGAATCTTCATGCATCTGCCGAGGACCAGCGCACCTTATCCTCTCGCCTCAGGCCCCCCACCCCCACTCCACTCGCTAGAGCGGCTGTGGCGCCTTCCCCCTGCATCGACGGCGGCCTCCGCGTCAACAGCGGCGGGCATGGAGGAGTGCAGCTACGCGACGAGGAGCTCCGCTGCTCCCGCGGAAGCCTTGCGCTGAGGAGCTCCCCTCCCCGCACCCCGCATCGACGGAGGCCCCTGCTTCGACGGCTGCGGCCTCCCATGACGGCCTGACATGGAGGAGTGCGGCCACGGGACGAGGGAGCTCCACTGCCCCCACGTGTGGCGGCGGCGCTCTCCCTTCGTCTCTGTGCACGGCGGCGGCGCTCTCCCTTTGTTTCTGTGCGCGGCGGCGGCGGCGGAGGTGCGCGTGCGCAGAGCAGAAGGATGGTGTGGCTAGCAGTTTGGCGGTGGGTTAGATTCCGGCGAGGACAAGAAGGACGCCGCGCATGGGGCTGCACGCCTGCACGGTCAGACGACGCTTCTGCTACGCCGGCGATTTGGGCTCGGCTCCATCCCCTGCAGCGGCCGGTGTCCCCGACGACTATCGCCTCCCGCCGTGAGCCCGAGCTGCCAGTGCTACCGCCGCGCTCTTAGTACTGCTCATCGCAACCCCAGAGCAACCTCCTCCCACTCCTCCAGCTGGCGCCACTGCCCTCCATGGTGAGTCCATCCCCTGCTAGATACATTCGGGGGGCTAGCCACTGGATGCTCTGCTTCATCAGTGTCGCTGTTGCTTTTGCTAACTGTTACTACTAACTGCTAATTTTTGGTCCCTGTTCTGTAGCGTTCTTGCTGACTGATGTGTGGTAGTAGTTAAGTCCCTAGATGATAGGGGGAATGGAACGATTTGCATTGGTCAGTAGAGATCCCCCTGGCTTCTTCCTAGCTTTGCATTTTTTGTAGCAACTTCATCATATGAGAGGAAGCCAAGGGGATCACGAAGTTATGCAGTGGAGTTGCCATGAAAAATTTGTTGCCATGGGCATAATATGTTACGAGTAGTTGCCATGGCTTTGATAAAAAAATCCCATGGCAAATTTTGAACATGCATTTGCCATGGCAATTTTTCATCATTTTTCTTATCATTTCATATTCGTGGCAAATTATTCTATGAAACCATGGTAAATTTGAAAAACAAAATCCAACTACAATTTTTGGTTATGCATTTTTTCCATGGCAAATTTGATCATTTTTTGTGTTGTTTCACCTACACAACAATTTAATCACACTAAAAGATGGCAAATATTGGTAAAATACCATGGCAAATTTGAACATGCATTTTTGCCATGGCAAGTTTGATCATACATTTGCCATGGCAAATTTAAAATATGCATTTTTTGCCGTGGCAAATTTGAAATATTCATTTTTTCTGCCATGGCAAATTTGAATATGCATTTTGCCATGGCAAATGTGAAGTATGCAGTTTTTGCCATGTCAAATCTGAATATGCAGTTTTGCCATGGCAAATTTGATCCTTTTTTGTGTTGTTTTCTCATACATGGCAATTTTAATCACATAAAATATGGCAAGTTTTGGTAAATACCATGGAAAATTTGAACATGCTTTTGCCATGGCAATTTTCTCTTTCTTTTTAACATGGAAAAATTGCTTCATATTTTTTGACCATGGCAATTTACTTTCATGGAGCATGGGCAACTGTAGTTTACGGAGCATGGCAATTTCATTTGTTTGCAACATGTCCAAAAATCACTTTTGTTTGGACCACGGATTTTATTTTAATAGATTGTGGCAAATATAGTTTATGGAACATGGCAATTTTATTATATGGAGCATGGCAAATGTCTTCTCTTTTTTTTGCAGCATGGCATTTTTATTTTTGAACGGGACCATGGAAAATTTAGTGAATGCATCATGGGAATTATAGTTTATGGATCATGACATTTTTTAGTCTATGCCTCATACAAATTTTCTATTTTTGAACGGGACCATGGCAAATTTTCTTTCATGGCAGTTCGTGGAGCATGGCAAATTTTCGTCCTTCTTTGCAACATGGCAAATTTTCTTTCATGGTAGTTCGTGGACCATGGCAAACTTAGTGTATGTATCATGGCAAATGTAGTTTACGGGGCATGGCAAATTTTTAATTATATGAACCATGGCAAATTTTCTTTCTTTATTGCAACATGGCAAATTTTCCTTTTTCAATGGGACCATGGCAATCTCAGTGCATCTTTCATGGCAACGGTAGTTTATGGAGCATGGCAGATTTTCTTCCTTCTTTTACAAGCTTGCAAATTTTGTTTTTGAACAGGACCATGGCAAACTTAGTGTGTGTATCATGGCAAATGCAATTTTTGGAGCATGGCAATTTCCAATTTTAAGGACCATGGTAAATTTTCTTTCCTTTTTTGCAACATGGCAAATCTTCTTCTTTGAAGGGACCATGGCAAATTTAATGGGACCATGGCAACATTAGATTTACTCATGTTTCAAAAATAGATACCATCGCAAATTTATTTGCCCCATGGAAAATCAAGTTCAAGCATGGCAAATGTAGTTTAAGGGTCATGGCAATGTTCTTTTCCTTTAGCAACACGGCAAAATCTACTTTTCATTTGACCATGGCAATGTAACTCCTCCCTCGGCCTAGACGTCGACTAAGATGCCGACCAGGAGGTCGTCCTCCATGATGACGACCATGATTTTTTTGTTTTGTTTTTTGAAAACATGGCATTTGTTTGAATTTTTATGTGATGGCAAGTTGATATGCACCCCCGTTGCAAAACTTGCCATGTTTTTAGCTTGGGAAACAACAAAATTTCCATGGCAAATTCATACAATTTGCCATCATATAGCAGTAGAGATGTCATGGCAAATTTTCAACCAATTTTTTACCTTGGGTATATTCAATATGCAGTTTTTGCATTGGCATTGTTTACTGCTTAGACCATGGTATTTCCAGTACTTTTAGACCATAATTTTCATAATCAGATCAATAATAGCAACTTTAATAGAAATCATTCGCATACAACAACTCTATCAAACTTGTTGTGCCATGGCATTACATATATATGTATATATATCATTTTGTACAATACTTCTCCATATACACTTTGCAAACTTGTTGCCATGGCAAAAAAAAATCCGACACAAGTCAAATTGTTTTTGTTGGCACGTATGTACTATACGGCAACTGTATTGTTTTTAATTTTTATAAACACATGTTCTTGGTGCTGTTTTTTGGCTTGTTTTAGTGAAGCAATAGGTAACTGGGCTGCACTCCTCCATGCCGAGTTTTTATATAAATTTCGCCATGGCAAGTTTTTATACGAATCTGCCATGACATTTTTTCTTGTTCATACTTGATTTTCAACTTTTTTGTGTTTTTTTCACACACGGCAAATTCATCATTCAAACACATGACAATTCTTGATATGAATTTTGCCATGGCAAGTTTTTGTACGAATCTGCCGTGGCAATTTTCTTGTTCATTTTTTTGATTTTCAACTTTTGTTTGTTTTTTACACACACGGCAAATTCATCATACAGGAACACAACAATTTCTTGATACAAATCTGCCATGCCAAGTTTTGATACAAATTTGGTTTATTGATCATGGCAAATTTTAGTTCGTTGGTTCATGGAAAATTTAGTTTATTGATCATGGCAAATTTAGTTTTCAAATCATGGCAATTTAGTTTACATGATTTTTTCTGGCGTGACAAGTTTCAATACGAATCTTCCATGCCAATTTTCTTGTTCATGGCCAATTTAGCTTACGTGAATTTCTCGTGGCGAGTTTATGAATCTGTCATGGCATTTTTCTTGTTCATACTTGATTTTCAATTTTTTATTTTTTTCACGCATGGCAAATTCATCATACAAACACACGGCAATTCTTGATACGAAAATTTGCCATGTCAAGTTTCTTGTTTCATACTTGAATCTCCAATTTTTATGTTTTTCACCAACGATAAATTCATCATACAAAACATGGCAATTCGTTGATACCAATCCGCCATGGCAAATCTCTTTTTCTTCATACTTGATTTTTCAACCTTTTGTGTTTTTTCTCACGCACGGCAAAAAGATCTCCTTGAAAACAATGCAATTTTAATTGCCATTGTATTTTTATCTTTTTGTTGTCCTGTCAATTTTTTGTGTTTTTTTCACATGAATTTTTAACTATTTGTGTTTTTTTTCACATGGCAATATTTGATTTTTTTTGTCATGGCAGATTTGCCATATTTCATTTGAGGGGATTAAATATGTGTTTATATACCTTTTGCCATTGTTAAAAACAATACAATGGCAAATAGTTTGGTCAAACTTGAATGGCAATTTTTTCTGCTTTTCTCAGTAGCTGAGCAAAATCTAGGCTTTTTTTGTCACAAAGAAAACCAAAATCTGGGCCTTTTCATTTAATTCGTTGTTAGTGGACTTTTTGTTCTTATTTTTCACATGGAGAAGGGCCTGGTGTGATCGAGGCGTGTGGGGCTTTGGGTTCACCTTGACGAACGAATTCGTGCAGGGAATCGATCCCCTCGTACTGAATGAGTCGTGTGGTAGGGTGCTCCTCCTGCCACACGTGTGGACTGTTCTAATATCCGCCCACATAGGACCGTGTGGGCTGTCTGCTGGATATGCCACACAGGGACGTGTGGGCGGGTGTCCGTTGTGCCACACGTGTGGTAGTTATCGACGTCCTTTTTTTTCTTCTTTTTTGCCTTTTTCTTCTTTTTAGGCTTTCTTCTAGGCTGGGCTTTTTTCCGGTGCTAGTATTTGCCTGGGGACAGGAGCGAGCAATATGATCCCATTTTCTCGTGCTGGCCGTTCATCTCTCTCACATAGTCACATGCAAGTTCGTTCATCTCTCTCACATGGACACATGCAAGTTTTTTTAACTAGACGTGGAAGACAAAGTCTGTGTTTTTGTTGTTGTAGTAGTCTATAAACGAGCATATTAATTTTTCACCATTTTTATTGATTTTTTTGTTGCACAACATTTGCACGTAATCATGGCGACTGCAATTGAATGGGTCGTAACACGTCTAAAAACTAGAGAGAGAGAACGCCAATTGCATGTCCACCTTGAGCTGCATTTTCATATGGGCTATAGCTTGTCTTGTGTGTGCCGCCGACGTCGGAGTAATGACAAGGATTCATGTTTATTTTTTATTTTTTGGGTGCCAGTTTGCATTCCCATTCCCTGAGTTGCAACTGCATGCGGGCCATGTCGACTACAATTGCATATCTACCACTAGACTCGCAACTGCAAGGGTCGGCACCTGACTGCAATTAATGTCCACCCCTGAGCTGCATTTTTCATTTGTGGTTATAGTCGTCTTGTGTGCCGCCGCCGGAGTGACAACAAGGATGCTTTTTATTTTTTTTATTTTTTGGGTGTCGGTTGCAAGCCCTTTCCCTAAGTTGCAATTGCATGAGGGCCATGTCGACTGCACTGAAGGTGCCAGGAATAAAATCATATGTAGTCACTTTAAAGTTGTGTAGTCAAATATAATAATTTTATGTTTTTTTTGCATGATTTATACTTGATGTATTACGTTTTTGCCAAAGAGCTGTGTACTCAAGTGACTACACAGCCTAGACGTGGTTTCGCCACTGACTGTAATTGCATGTTTGTCACTAGACTCGCAACTGCAAGTGTCGGCACCCGACTACAATTCATGTCCACCCCTGGCTGCATTTTCATATGGGTTATAGCTTGTCTTGTGTGTCGCCGCCGGCAGAGTGACGACTAGGATTCCTTTTTATTTTCTATATTTTTGGGAGCCAGTTGTATGCTCATTCCCTAAGTAGCAACTGCATGCGGGCCTTGTTGATTGCAATTGCATGTCTGCCACTACTCGCAACTACAAGTGTACACCCGACTGCAATTCATTTCCACTCCCGAGCTTAATTTTTCATATGGGTTATAGCTTATCTTGTGTGCCACCACCGGGGTGATGATAAGGATGCATTTTCTTGGGTGCCAATTGCATGCCCATTCCCTGGTTGCAACTGCATGCGGGCCATGTCGACTGCAATTGCATGTTTGTCACTAGACTCGCAACTGCAAGTGTCGGCACCTGACTGCAATTCATGTCCATCCCTGGCTGCATTTTCATATGGGTTATAGCTTATCTTGTGTGCCGCCACCGGCGGAGTGACGACTAGGATTATTTTTTATTTTTTTGGGAGCCAGTTGTATGCCCATTCCATGAGTTGCAACGGCGTGCGGGCCTTGTGGATTGCAATTGCATATGTGCCACTAGACTCGCAACTGCAATTGTCAACACCCGACTGTAATTCATGTCCACCCCTGAGCTTAATTTTTTATATGGGTTATAGCTTATCTCGTGTGCCGCTGCCGGGGTGATGATAAGGATGCATTTTTTGGGGTGCTAGGTGCATGCCCATTCCCCGAGTTGCAACTGCATGCGGGCCATGTCGACTGCAATTGCATGTCTGCCACTAGACTCGTAACTGCAAGTGTTGGCAACCACCTGCAATTCATGTCCGCCCCTGAGCTGCATTTCATATGTGTTATAGCTTGTCTTGTGTGCCGCCGCCGTCGGGGTGATGGTGAGGATGCATTTTTTTTGGGTGCCAGGTGCATGCCCATTCCCTGAGTTGCAACTGCATGCAGGCCATGTCGACTGCAATTGCATGTCTGCCACTAGACTCGCAACTACAAGTGTTGGCAACCACTTGCAATTCATGTCCACCCCTGAGCTGTATTTTCATATGTGTT